>NC_135716.1:109124842-109424842 GCF_964656455.1 Halichoerus grypus
TCTCAGAGTTTTGTTGGCAGTCTTAATTTTCAATGTGAACTTTGAAATTGAACTATCTAGTTTCAAAAACCAAATTCTTATTTTTATTAGAATTAACTTCAGAAAAAATGACATCTTTATGATGTTAAGTATTTCTATCAACTTGTTCAAGGCTTTCCAGCAGACTTGTTTCAATTTCCTGAGGAGTGTTTTAAAGCTTGTTGTTATTTTTGGGCGCCTGGGTGGCTCAGTTGGTTAAGCGACTGCCTTCGGCTCAGGTCATGATCCTGGAGTCCCGGGATCGAGTCCCGCATCAGGCTCCCTGCTCAGCGGGGAGTCTGCTTCTCCCTCTGACCCTCCTCCCTCTCATGCTCTCTGTCTCTCATTGTCTCTCTCGCAAATAAATAAAATCTTAAAAAAAAAAAAAAATTAAAAAAAAAAAAAGCTTGTTGTTATTTTTATTGTCATTTTAACATTTTAACATAGATTCTTAGGTAATTAATATTATGACTTGCTACTATATGGGGTATTTTTTTCCATCCTCTCTTCTGTTTGTATATGAAAGCTATTAATTTCTTTGTACTAATTTTGTTCCCACTAATTACTGAATTCTCTATTTGAAATATTTTTTCAGCTAATTCTGTTGGAAATTCCAGGTAAGATTATATATTATCTACAAATAATGTTAGTTTTATTTCCTTCTTTTCATGTACTTGCTTTGGCTAGTACTTCTCAAGTAATGTTAAGTAATATTAGTAATAGCTGACATCCTTAACTTTTTCTTATCTTTAAAAGGAATGCCTCTGCTGTTTGCCATTCAACTTGATTCTGGCATTTTCACTGAGCCAAATATATTTTATCATATTAAGGAAATATTAATCTATTCTTATATTATTGAGTAACTGCTTTTTTAGACTGAAATTTGAATCCTTTAACACTGTGGCAGATTTAAAACATGAGCACAAATTCTTTGATACTCCTTCCTCTACCTTCCTCTAGGGAAGTGGGGTCTCTGCCTCCTATCTTGAGTCTGGGTGGACCTGTGGCTACTTTAGCCCATAGACCACAATAGAAGTGATGCTACGTGACTCTGGGGCTAACTCAGCAAGGGCCAGGCAGCTTTCTCCTTGTTTCTGGAAACACTTGCTCTTGGATTACCAATGCAAGAAGTGTGGTGATCCCGAAGCCGCCATGCTGTACGGAAGCGCAGGCAACATGGAGATATCACACTTTGGGGCTCTGGTCGAGTCCCAGCTGAACCCAGCCTTGGATCATTTCAGCCCATAAGCCAACCATGTGAGTGAAGAATCTCCCAGATGTTTCTAGTCCCCAGCCATTCAGATGAGGCCCCAGATATTGTGCAGCAGAGATAAGTCACCTCAGCTGTTTTCTTACTCACTCTCTTTTTCTTTGTCCTCCTCCTCATTTCTCTTTCCCCTCCATCACCCAGAGATATATTATTATTTTTCTACTTGTTATCTTTGTACTGCTAAATAAGCATTTCACCTTTATTACTTTCTCTCTCAGCTTTAAATAAAATAATTTGTCAGTTATTACCCATAAAGACTCAGCAAAGTTATTCTGCATTTCAGCTCATCTTTCATGTTTTCCATTGACTCCCCACCTCCCTTCTGTGTTCTTCTATTTCTGCTTTGTGGTCTTCATTCATCAGGGTAATTGCTTCATTGAGTCTATTTTTATTTTAATTCATGGAAAATTGTTAGGACAAGATTTTTATCTACTTAGGAGTGTTCTCCATCTGCTGGTTAGTTTTGTTGCTTTTTCCCACTTTTTTTTCATTATAGGATCTTTCTATCAATGCCTTTTCCTTTTTAACTTATCATCAGTGAATGAGTTACAATTTCCCAAATCAGCTATTTTCAAGAGGTTCTTTTCCCTGGGAGGGGCCACGATGGCCTTCCAGACTTCATTATCCTTCTCTGCTGCCCTAGAATTGGGCTGTTCTCTGCAAATACAGCTCATCTTCGCATTCTTTGTTCAGCCTTTTACTGTATTTCTCAGAGCCAAAGCAGGAGAGGAGCACTCCCGCACCAGCCCTGCTAACCTGAATTCCTCAACCATTTTGTTAACCTTAGCACTTCTTCAAGTGAGCCCTTCCCCTTCAGGAAGAGTATTTTTGCCGGCACTCCCTGCATTCTGCCGTCCCTGGGATGTCTCGCCGCCATCTGTGCTGGTTCTTTTTGTTTCCTCCTCTACAGCTACTACACAGTATCAGCTTCTCTTGGCAGCTCTCACAGGTGTTGCAGTCTGTGGTTTATATTTGTCTCCCGGTTGAAAACGACAGAGGCTCTTCCTTTTCTGTTTTTTTGTTTTTTTTTTTCCTTTTGTATGATCCCTAAGACAAGAAGGGGAAAAGTGCGGCCACGCGCACAGCCGCATGCGCCCCAGAGGTCTGACAACATTATTCAGGATATACTCTTGAGAAGCTTTATGCCTCCCATTTTATCATGGTTGACTTTGGTTTTGTTGCTCTGGTTTTAATGAATTTACCCTCGATAAAAGTAGTTCACGTTCTTCTCACTCAGGGTGTGTATAAAACTTGTTTAGTCCATCGGAGGCTTTCTTAGCTAGAGTAAACCATCTCATCTGGGAAAGCATAAAAATAATGTAAAGGGGATGATAAGCCCAGATGCAATAGAATTCTTCCACTCAGTCAATCCTGAAATGGAAGCAGGATTATTGCAAACCAACTTCTGATGCCTTACCAGCTGCTGAATTGGATCCTGCTTTAACTCTGCAAAATGACAGGATGAACTTATTTTCTTTCATGTAATGAAACCGGGATCTTTCATGGTCAGTAAGAGTGTGGAAGCATCTGGATTCATTGACTGCAACAGACCTTAATAGTGTGTAACTCGCTGGGGGAAAATTGTGTGTATCATATTGTCATTTTGCATCTGTTACTCTGATTAGGATCATTGTAATACATTCAAATTCATTAATGGTGGCTACTTTGGATCCCCAAATAATTAATGGAATCATAGGTGTCTCCCTGAGCAACAACCCGATGGCACTGTGTATTAGGCAGTGCTGTGAGCTCTGAATAAACAGCCCTGACACGGCTGCATCTGTTTCTCCAGGCACCTCCTCTTGCACAGGCTTTCTCAGCCAAGCCTGCAAAAATGGGCAGAGCCAAGAGTAGGAACCAAGGGAGAAGGAGAGCAGACCCTGTGCATCCTCATGGTTTTAGACATAGGCTGCCAGGCCCCAATGCATCCAGTGACTGACTCTCTGGGATTTGGCATTTTAATAGCTACCCCAGTGATTCTTATGTGCCCTAAAGACCAAGAAGCTCTAGATAGAGATCTTTTGCCCAGGAAAAAAAAAAGTAAGCGAGATGAGGAAAACATGTTGTGAATCTTAGTCCGCTGGGCTGCTATCACATTGTACGTGATTTTTCCTTACCCCCGCCTCACAGGGTTTCAAGTCTTGAAGGAAAAGAATTTCTCCTACTTCTTACTTACAAAAAAATCTCTGCCTCCTCCACCTGATTTTGTCGTTTGCTCTCCCCAGTTCAGCCCATACTCTGAGGATAAATAGTTGACCACATGCAAAGCCATAATGTTAATATTCTGAGATTTTGTTCTGAGAGTGAATTTAAAGGCATAAAAAGAAAAGCCAATTTATTAGGCCACGATTAAAAACGCACACACAATTAACTATGGAAGTGCTTGTTTCCCAGTATCCCGAGGACAATGATTCTTCGCAGATTTTTCAATTTATCTGCATTTCATCAAAGTAGAAGACTACAAATAAATGGCCCTGGCATATCCTGGGGCTCTGCAGAGGTCATGAAAGATCTCTAATCTACACAAATTGCAAAAGTTAATAAAGATAATGCCCGAGTCGGGAACTGTGGAGTTAATGTGTATTTGTAAATGTCTCAAAGACTAGATGGAAAGAGGAGGAAGAGAGAGAGAATTGAAAGTAGAAAGTGGAGGTGGGGGAGAGGAGGGAAAGAAGGAATCAAGGAACTCTGAAGCAATTTACATGCCCCAAATCACCGTGATCCTGTGGAAGGAAGCCAGCATAGGTTAGCCTTCCTCAAGGTTGCACTTCCAGATGCCCTCCAGAAAGTAGCCAGAGATGAGCCCAGGAGCCCCACTCACGCTTACCACTAGAAAATCAAACAATTAGCAGCATATCAAAGTAGTCAAAGGGAGCCAGAAAATTCTTGCTGACTCCAGTTGTCCAAGTTACTACTCACACTGTAAAATGTCACGGGCACATGAAGCTAATACATGGCAGGCAAGAGACATCACTTGCAAATGGAAAGGAGCATTGAGAGAAGAACAAATTTTAGCAAAATGCTACTGGTTGGCCACCATTTGTCAGGCCTTAAGTGTCACGCATTAATTTATTTAAATGTCATCCTCACTGCGAACTTTCCAGATTACACTCATTTTACTGATGAGAGAACTAAATATGTAGTAAGGACATTCATCTTGTGAGTGGCGGAACCAGCCATATACAACTAACTCCAAAGCCTAGGCTTGTACCCACAATCCTACTACAGACGATGCTGGATCCCTTCAGTGGGTTAGGCTTGAAAACTGCCCTTCTGGGAAGATACACAGGAGGAAGAGTCTCCATCTATGGGTTTACACTCAATTTGGCTAGATGAGAGATGCCGAGAGAACTAGGGAAACTAACCTGGCTTTGGACGTGGGCAGCACAGCTGACTTTCTGGATGAGAACCAAGAAGAGAAGTCAAGAATTTCTGGTGCCATCGGATTACAACTTCCACGTAGTGGATATCCATTAAATAAGTTACTTTATTTTTACTTTGCCAATCTGTATTCCCAGTGCTGAACACACTATTGCCTGGCACGCGGTAAATGTCCCATAGATGCATGATGAATGAGTCAGTAAATACACGAACTGCTGAATGAATGAATCAGTGTACAAAGAACTAAACATATCCATACTTACCCGTAGGAAATCACTGCACATAGACCAACACACCAACCCTACCATCATCAGTCCTTTTTGTAGACATTGGTCCCCAAGCTCTACACAAGTGAAGTATGGTCATCGTCATAGCTGTCTATATAACAGACTGTGCCAAGAGCAGGAATAAATGAGGCTTAAGCCACTAGCATTCCCAGGCTAATGACACACACCACCAAGGTTTTTGTCCATACACATGCTTTTTTAGCATTTCCTTGCACTGCCCTTTTACACAAGAATCAATGTGGACTTTTAATCACTTGCTCTTTGACCTAAAGCGTATAGATTTACAGCATACTTTCCAGGGCTATGGGATCTTTATCTTGGATTTTCCCAGTTTAAAAATCAATCTTAGCAATCAGAGCTAATTAGAGATCAACGAAACCTTCCAATCTCTCTCTAGGACCTATGAAAGTATTTTAAAACCTATACCATTTCCAACTGAGTCGAAGTTCATTTCATGGGCAAGTACAGGAAGAACCCATATTTAGCAAATAGTTCTTTAGTTGTACAGCTTTTAATTAACAGACGCCTTCGTGATGGAAAAAGACAAAGGACAAGAAGTTAGACCTCCTAAGTTTGAAACATGTTTTCACCACTATTAGGTGTGACCTTGAACAAATCACTAAGCCACACTAGAGCTGTTTGCCCCCCTGAGAAATGAAGTGTTGATCTCTCTGCTAGTTCTATAAACACACAGTATTATTTATTATAGTCCATCTCATTCAGTAAAGTTTGCCTTGTTTCTCAACAAGATTGTGAATAACTTGAGGATGTGAAGTAAACTTTCTTCTTCCATCTCTTCCATTGCTTCCAGAACAGTTAAACACAAAAAGAGGATCAACGGTCAACTGGATTGAAGTAAGTCAAGGTTCCGCATGTTTGCCTAAAAAGAATATGAAAACCTTCCCAAGTTCATGTAAAGAAAGCACTTCAGTAATCAGAACAGTATGCTGCATTGCGGGGGGGGGGGGGGGGGTTCTTTTTTATTTCTCACATATGTGTGATCCCGTGTGTGTGTTTAAAACAATCCATGCTTTTTTTCACCCTTGTTTAAAAATTTTAATGGTTTTGTACATGATTTCCCCAAGTGAAATTTCCATAAAATGGAAAATACTCAATTTCTGTTTGCACTAAGTGGTTCAAAATGCATGACAATTAACAAATGAGTCGCAGGCAGCCTCTTCCTGTAACTAATGCGCTGCAAGCCAGATTCATCAATTACGGCAAGGATACAATATCCACCTTCCAAAACAGCCAGGTGTCTTAGACTTTGTGCCTTTCTATTTGTTTGTTTGCCTTCCTATTCTCTTTCTCTCTGCTCTATTCATAAACTGTCTCCAGCAAATTATAGCAAAGGTGTCTCTCTTCTCTATTGCCATTTTGCAATCTACACTTAACTGCGGGGTAACAGCAATGAAAGCCGTAACTAACAGCGCCAACCCCAGCCTTCTAAATCTGCAACTACAGCTTGGGAAGAATCTTGTATCAGGGTGTTACATGCTAGATTTAATGTGGATGTTGTAGTCTGAAGCGAAAATTATTTGTACAGCTGGAATATAGCATTTGCATAAGTTACAATTAAAAGCGAAAATATAATTACAAATTTTCAACTTAATTTGAATGGTTTTTAAAATGCTCATTTGGCACAGGCAACAGCTTGCAGGCAAACAGAACGCACTCTCAGAGTTGCGTCCCTTTGTCTGAGTAGCAGTAGTGAACTCATTCTGAAGGGTTTGCTTTAACCCCTGAATCCCGACATAACCAGCAATGAGAACCTCAGGTACCAGGCACTGTTTTGTTTTCAAAACAGGATTACAACATACGCAGCAATTCACAAATATTTGCATCTTTTAATTGTTTCTAAAACTGAAGTGGCAAGTGGCATCGAACAGGAATGTTCTTTCTCTTGTGGAGTGAATGAGCAGTGGAATTTTAACTAGTTTCATCTCCTTTCAGCTCTCAGATCTGAGATCTGTGGTCACATCTCCTGTGCAATGTGTTCCTCATATCACAGTCTCTTTAATGGCTCCAGTTTCTGATTTTTTTCCCCCTCCTTAATTACACGTCTTTTCCTTGTAGCTACTTCATGCTGAAGGCATGTCATTCTTCCCAGACGCAGGCTCGGGTAGGTGTCCGTGCACTGAGTCCGTTTGTTCGTTTGTTTTCAGGGTTTCTTTCTAAGAAGCAAAGGAATCCTTTTATTCTCCTCAAACATGAGAATCAAAATTTTCATAAAATCCTTTGTACAGCATGTGTACTTGAAACCCTGCTTCCCCAAAGTCATGGTAACTGTGATTATTATGTAACATGCATTGTGTCGCATCAATAGTTTTGAAAAGGAGAGAAAAAGGAGAAAATTATTCCATTCAGTCTTTCTCAGAAGAAAAAAATGCATCCAAAAAGACCTGTGAACAGGAAAAATTTGCTATTATTATGAATTACACAATTAACTATGCCTTTCTATGTTTTTGATACTAGTTTTCACAGCAATCTCCAAATAATGAGACACCAGAACATACTCTTGGAAAAAAACAAATTATAAAAACCGATCCTTTGTTCTATTTGCCCTGGAATCTGAAAAGGAAATTCTATGGCAAACAGAAAAACATAAAGTAATAATATAATCTTATTGTATCTTTTTCCTGAGGAACTACAAAGGTGCTCCATTGATTGAGAGTATTATTAAGTAGCGTGATTTTTTTTTTTAATCACAGAACCCTGTCTATTTATGGGATAACAAATACAGGACGATGAGAGGACCATCACACCACCTTCAGGACAATGAGTTGCTACGTGGAAGGACTGGCTGAAACTACCAAGGAAATTACCTAAATGATGCTCTCGTGCAGTCATCTTCTGTGCCATAGACTTGGAATAACTTTATCACTTAAAACTGGGGTACAAATTGAAAAAAATATATATACATATATATTTTATTTATGTTGAATACACGTACATTTTATTTATATTGAAAAAATTTCAGGATTTTAATAAATTTTATACTGGGTCCTATCGGTTCCTGGCAACCTCCCAGTCCACCAGCTTTACCATTTCTTTTCTCGTTGGTGCATACTGGGAAATTGTACCAGACCCCAAGTTTATATTCAAAGTCATAAGCCAGAAGCAGACCATTTACTAGAATGAATGGTATTTCCCAAATGGTAGAACATTTACCACTGGAGGGATCATTTTAGTTGCCTCACATCCAAATATTTTCATTGTTATCTATTTATTTTTCTAAACTATAACATCACATCAAATGCTTGATTTCACCTGTTTTATTACTTAGAATTATTGCCTTTTAAATTGATTTAAAGAAAAATGTGGAGAAAAATATCACAGGTGGTATGCAAGCATAGCAAAGTCATGAAAGAGAAATAGAAATGACAAGTTTAAGAAACAGTATCCTAGAAAATCACTTCTCCATCAGGGCTGAGTTCTTAATTTTTAAAAAGAAAGGCATTTCTTACAAAAATTTTCAAAGAAAATGAAAACCTCAAGAAAGGACAAACTATTTTAATTTTTACTTTTCTCCTGGATGCATGGAAAACATTTCTCAAAAAGAGGAAAAGCACCACAGCACAGTGATTTTCCTTGAATGCTGAGAGTAGATTCGGAGCAGACATTCTCAGGAAGATAGGGGAATTTTTCCAGAAGGTACCTCACAAGAAGCCAAGAAAGGCAAGGATAAAGAAGAGCCTTGGCCAAGTGGTAGACATGGTACAGGTTGTTCCTAGTAGCTCAGCAGGTCACATCAGGGCAGGATCGGGCTGATGCTGACCATGAGGTGAGGGCCACCCACAAGGAGATTCTGGATGGGGTCCCAGAGGTAGAAGCAAATGAAGGTGCCTGAACAGGCCAGCCATCCTCCTCTCCCCATGCTCCATGCACTCCACATCTTGTGCTTCCCCTCCCTGCCCTTCTACCCTCCTCCTGTCCTTTTTTCTTTTTTTAAGATTTATTTATGTATTTGAGAGGGGGCAGGGAGGGGCAGAGGGGGAGGGAGAGAGAATCCAAGCAGACTCCGCACTGAGCTGGGAGCCCAACGCAGGGCTCGATTTCACAAGCCTGAGATCAGGACCTGAGCTAAAGCCAAGAGTCAGAGGCTCAACCAACTGGGCCACCCAGGACCCCGCTCCTCCTGTCTTTCACCAACTGAACTGACTATAGCAGCATAGAAATCTATTATTTCATTATTTACTCTCTTTATATAAAGTTTTTTTGTTTTTTCTTCCAAGTTTGAAATGCAGATGATTTTAAAGCTTTATATTTCCAGTTCTCCAAAAAGGCAGGATTAGTCTAAGAATAACCCTAAGTTGGTTTTCACTTGTATATGGTTCTAGGATATATATTCTGTATGATTCAGTGCCTCTCCCACCCCCAAGATTGAAAATAGAGCAATAATTAGTGCTGGAGCAAAGGGACCCTTTCCCCCTGTTGGTGGGAAGAGTAATAAAGGTAATATAAGAATAACTAATGGACTGGAAGAAGACAAAGACCTACGGGAGGGATGCTTCTGAGAACCATTGCATTTTGGTGTTCTTTGCAGTATTTGAAAGAAGTCATGGCATTTCAAATGGTAATCAAGGGAACTCTAGAGTAATTCACTATGATGGGAAAATAGACCATTCTTAGAATGCTTCTTTAAACCCTTTTCCATGTGAGCTATACCTCCTAGAGCAAATGTTGGAATGAATGGATGGGATAGAGCTGGGATACTCACATCAAATTCTTCAGAGCCCTGCAGGAGCTGGAGGTGGGGGGGGGGGGGCGGGGAGGAGCTGTGGGGTAAGGAAAAAGGCATTATGGGACAAGCTCCCGGGACTCCACCATCTCCCCTCCTCCCCCCACCCCCACCCCCGACCACAGCAACTCCATCGTTCCCTGTTTTCTGTATATGGGAATCACTGAAGATTCCATTTTTTAAATAAAAGGATCCCCCTGTTTTTAAAACTTGGAAAATCAGGGGAATAGAAAAATTCATGTTCCTGGATTGACCCTGGGAAAACAGAACAACTCTAAGGATGGTGAATATTTCTTCAGACTGATCATTTCTTTTTGATTCCTCAAAAGCCTCATTAAGTTATATCCTGCTCCTCTGTGACCTTGGAAATCACTTCCCACTCCCCATACCCCCTGCTCCTCGCAAGGTGGAAGGGACACATAGATCAGATTGATTGGGTTACTCTCCCTACAATTTTATGTAAATTTGCCAAAGAACTAAGATCTCTGTTCTGACGAGAGTCAGGCAAGTTTAAATAGTTCTCACAGACAGAGCTGACAAAATTCACAAGTAGTTTGGGTACAAGAGACTCATTAATTTCAAATGGGCGTTTGATTCCCAAAAGGAAGACATATTTCATCAGTTGGAGCATTGTGATGTCACAGAGGAGCTTCATTAGTGTGCCAGTTAGAAGGTAGTCACGAGAGTAAGTAAAATGAAATGTAAATAACTGCCTAATTAGGTGTCCATGAAAACTGAAGAGCCTCCAAAGTCGTTAGAGATGACCGTGCAAGGCAGGCAGCTACTCAGACTAAGAATTAGTGCTTTTATAACCTTCACAGCAAGAAGGTAGCTGGGGGATTCCACATAAGTCCCCAGAAGCCTCGTTAACCTGGATGAAGCGATTCAAGGCAATCAGGTGTGACATCATCCACATGGTTGAGGTCCTCTATAGCAGTAATTCTAGAACTTCTTGGGGCCATTCTAGTAGAATAGAATACTCAGGGGCACCTGGGTGGTTCAGTCAGTTAAGCATCTGCCTTCAGCTCAGGTCATGATCCCAGGGTCCTGGGATCGAGTCCCGCATCGGGCTCCTTGATCAGCAGGGAGCCTGCTTCTCCCTCTGCCCCTCCTCCCCACTCTCTTTTGCACTCTCTCTCAAATAAATAAAAAAAATCTTTAAAAAAAAATAAAAAAAATAGAATACTCAGGAATCACCTCCATGCCTGCCAAGGCGGGGGTGGAAGCAGGAATAATGAGAGGAAATTTTATCAAAAGGAATGAGTAAAATGTAACTGATTTTGACAAAGGGCATTGCAAGTATTTAGTTCACATTAGAACCATGCAGATATAGTCTTGTGCCAATCGATATTACAAAAGTTAACCCACAGACCAAACAGACATCAAGTAGACTTTAAACCGTAAGTTGAAACCTTCCACTCAACTGGAACATTAGAGAGCTTTTTTCTCCTGCACTCGGGTGTTAAAGCTGTTGCTATTTCTCCCATCTTTCCACCCCCATCCTTGTCTACAAAATAATGTCCAAAGTTCCTAGCATGCATCGAGGCCCCTTCCAGATCTCCTCTCCCTGCCTTACCTCTCACCATGTCTTAGGCTGGTCCCTTATACATCTTGCAGTCTGTGCTTAGTCTAGTTATGCCCTTTTATCCAAAGTCTCTGAATGGCAAAATCATATTTATCTTTAAGAGTATAGTTCAAATTTCACTTCTTTCCCTGAAGAGTTCATGATTCTTCCATTGTGTTACAGACACATTTCAAGCATCTACTTTAGCATCTTATTCGACCAAGGGTGTGGGGAGAGCAGTTCTCCCTTGTGCCTATGGTCAGATGTATTGGCACAGATCTAGAAATCAACGGTGTGCACCCAGGAATTGTGCACGCGGGGCATTGAGAGGGGTCACTGAGTAGGTGGCAAGCCCCGGGATGACGGGAAGGGAGGGTCAGAGGCCAGTGTGGGGTTGGCCTCCTGCATCTGTCCCCAGCCTACGCCCATGGATACATGTCTAGGTCATATCGACTGGCCTTGAGAGTGCGAATTCTAAAGCTCAGTGCCTGCATTCAAATTTCAATTCTGTTACATACTAGTTGCCTTGAGTGAGTCAGTTAACCTCTCTAGCTTCAGTGGAGATGGTAATAATAGCATTCCTGCCTCATGGTTCTGTCATGAGAATTATACAAGTTAATGAATACAAAGCTCCCCAACAGTGCCTGTCACACAGTAAGCATCATATAATAAGCATCAGCTATTATACTTAGGAAGAGAGATGACAGTTAAGTGAGAAACTGAAAATGCTGTAAGGCCTTGGGGCACATGCAGCACTAACTTGGAACCACTGAGTTGAGAGAAAACAAAAAATAGGTGTTCTTCCCACCTCTACCATTGACCGGAAGCAGCACGGCACTTTGAAATGGTGGCCTCCAGTGGGACAGGAAGCCGAAGGCTCCAGGGCTTGACAGGGGCAGCAGCAATCAGAGAGATCGATTGTCAGCAGCGACAGCAGCAGTGACCATCAGGAGCCGTGGCCATCTCTGCGTGGCCTTTGTGGTACCCAGAGGTGAGGTGGCAAGACGTCCAAGGGGTCCAGTGAGTGCAGAGCAATGTAAGTGACAGAGGAGCCTGGTTGAAGTAAAGCCACCCGGGGGACATGGTAACTGTCAGCAAAGGCAGCGATGGCAGCATAAGAAGGGTCAGTACTCAGTGGACACCACAGGGTAAGACACCGGACTTACCCACATGCCCATGAGAAGTATTCCCCGGGTCAACCAGAAATACTCGGGAGGTGGGGTTTTGCCAGGACACAGAGGTCCTCTAGGGGTCCAACGTGCTCAATTCCTCAGATTATCATGGGTGTGACTTTATGTTTACAGAAAGGGAATACTGAGACATCATTAAAAGCACAAGCTTTGGTTTCAGACAGGCTTGTACTTCAACTCAAAGTATTTACTAGGCATCTGTCCTGTGCCTCAGGCTCTGCTCTAGTCGGTGGAAATACCACAGTGAACAAGGCAAATACGATTCCTCCTCACATGGAGCTACCTTATAGAGCGGGCACAGACAGTAAGCAAGTAAGAAAACAAATCAATGGGATCTTGCCTGTTTAAGAGCTATGAAGGCGATAAGACAGGTGATATGGTTTACAGATGGCGTAGAGAGTGCTACTTAAATATGGCAGCCAAGTTGAAGTCTCTCATTCACAGTGAGGGCTAATAGCCAGGGAAGATCTGGGAACAGAGTGTGGGACCCTAAGGTAGGAAGACTTGACATATTAGAGGAACAAAGGAAGGATAGTAACTCCAAACAATGGTCAGCAAATGATGGCGCAAGGGCCAAATCCAGCCTGCTACCTGTTTATTAAATAAAGTTTTATTAGAACACAGCCACCCTCATGCGTTTGTCTACAGCAGCTTTCATGCTATAAAGCAGAGTTCCCACAGAGACTGTATGGCCGGAAAAACCTGTGAGAGTTACTACCTGGCCCTCTATAGGGAGCGTGCCCATCTCTGGTCTAAAGCCTGGTGAGCAGGCTGGGTGAAAGCAGTAGGAACTGAGTTGATGGGGTGTTGGCAGGCCACAAACTGCAGACACTGCAAACTTGCATTATGTCCCCATGTGATGGAGAGTCCCTGGAAGGGCCCAGGCAAGGGAGACGCGTGATCTGCTTCATGTCCTCCACTCGGGGAGCCGTGTGGAGACAGGCGGCGGGGGCCAAGTGGCAGCAGGGACGCCAATTAGACAGACGCTGCTGAGCCCAGTGAGAGGCGAAGGTGCCTCGGAGGAGGATGCCATCAACGCAGATGGGGACAAGTAGTCAAGACGTAATGTCCCCAGGTATAACGGGCGTGAGAATCCCAACTCGGCCGGCAAATGGCCGGCAAGTGACTCCGACGCTCTCAGCCTCAGTTTCTCTTCAGTAAAACCCTCAGACCGCTGTTGTGTGGATTAAATGACAAACGCACCTGAGGTATCTGTCAGAAAGTAAGTGTTCAGTAGACGTTGGCTGTTACTGCTCTGCTGTCGAGTCGCTGATGTTGACTGGTGAGGCCCACGGAGCGCTAGGTCCCACCACGGCCCTCGCTGGGCTGGTTCGTGGCTCGCTTCTCTCCCTGACTAGATCCGTGAGTCCCCGGAGACAAGGAAGCTCTTATTCATCTTTCTATCCCCCAAACGGTGCCTGGCACGTGGTAGATGGTTAATAAATGTTTATTGATTAAACTATCAAGTTGTTGTGTTTTGTTGTTTTTTTTTTTTCAAAAAAAGGAAAGGTATTATTCATTCTGCCCTTTTCACCAGAAGTGTTTTGTTTTTAGGGTTGATATAGCATATTTTGATGACACAGAACATTCTGGATACAGAGGTAGTTGTCTCTAAGGAGAACTAGTACCCAGCATCCTCTCTGGTGCAACGGGAAACCCAGATACTGCTCCCCAAGAACCTCTAAGCTGACAAAGTATGTCAACGATCATAATTATATATTAAATCCGTACTAAAAAGTCACCATGCACAGGAAATTCAATCATATCAGAACATCCACATATCAAAAAATCTCTGCCACAAAGTGGACCCAACAAAAATCAAAAACCGTTGTTCTAAGTGTCAAGTTGTTTTCCGACTTTTACTTCGAACCAGTTGGACATCCCGATGCCTCGTCCAGCCATATCAAAGGAGCCCCCTTTTTACATGATTACCTTGTTTCTTGTATGGATTCATTTTTCTGCCTATAAAACTAAAAGGATCTCTCCCAAAATTGAAATTTCAGAATTTTTGGTCAACTTTCTTGTTCTTTGACACACCACTTAAAAGAAAGACTGGAAATCTACCCTCCACAAAGGAGTTAAGTTTTCCCGTCATGAAAAGATCAGTGCTGTCTAAACAATTGTTTCAAATGAAATTAAGTCTGACATACACATTTTCAGATAAAATATGATATTCATAAAGTAGATACATACTTTGTGACATTTTTATTTTTAAAAAAGGGGTCAAATACCACAATGGTTGTACAATACATATTTCAAAACCCTGAAAGGGCCAGCCCAAATTAACCATTACTAGGCATATCACACTTATTGCTCTATCTAAAAAATTAAGTAGAATTCCTTAAAAATCAAAGTGAAATGGAGAGAATGTCTCAATAATGATCACCAAATCTGGCAGTGCTGTGCAAACTTATTAATTTAGCCAACAAACTCCGAAAGTATAGGAAACTGAAAATAAGAAAAATATTTAAAATAACAGAATATTAAAATGAGAATCCCCAACAATAGTAAAGGAAAAGGTGGAATCCTTGAAACATCAGTGAGTAGCCACGAGGAGGGAGTTGTTTTTTTTTAACACGAAGCCTGGCATCTCACAAATAACGTATGTTCCATATTATGTGGCAGTTGCTATAGTAACAACCTTTATTTTCTGAAACAGTACACAGATGTGTACAACATACTAACTTGCTGGTTATAAATTACAGCTTTTCCCATAGTTCAATAACTTAAGAATTCTACGTTTTTGAAATCTCAGAAGTTCTGTTGTTATTAAATTTCTTTTATGAGATAATTTTCCTTGTACTTTCAAAATGAGAGTGTTCCCAAACAGGCCAAAAGAAAGGAGGGATGAGAAAATGGGGTATTTCAGAGAGTAGCAGCAGACTGAGGACTGTTTTCTACAGAGCCTGGATGAAACCCACTAAAATGAGAACATTATTTTAATGAATTAGGCGTCATGTACAATAGTGATGAGAAATCAGTCGCTAGCAAAATGATGTTACAAATAAAGTTATGAATTGATTTTTTATTGCAAAGGTGCCATATTTAGTTTTAAAATAAATGAAGATTATTTCTTAGAAATGTTACGAAGATTAATATAATTTTACAAGCGACAACAGTGTGGGGGAGTGAATTAGGCTGGTTACTTGACTTCAAATGAAGTTTTTTTGAATCTTAAGAAGGCCTGAGTCTGGGAAAAATGTCTATTCCTATATTTAATAACAGATTAGCATTCCTTTGTCAGGCTACAAAACAGAAGACAGAGTTTTACTGATTGGGATATTTTTCTTTTTATATTTTAACCTTAATCAACAAATATTTATCAAGTGCCTTCCATGTGCAGGGAGCTAACTGTCCATGCCTAGATGCATATAGATATGTGTAGAAACATAAATTACAGGAAAACTGAGTTCTGTAGATGTTTTTTTCCTGTTCTGAAAATTTACATATGTTTTCCATGTGCTGGATCTGAATACTTTCTTAATAGACGGTTCACATTGTAGATTTATAAACCTTGTCAAAAAGATTCATCTCTGCAGCATCAGGCTAAAGTTTATCACCTGGGAAACACATTTGAAAATAAGGTTATACATTTAGCATTTACAGTTAAAAGTCAACTTTCCAAAATGGTGTGTGTGTGTATATACACATATATATATTTCATATACATATACATTTATACATATATATACATATATGTATATACAAATATATATGTATATATATTTGTATATATGTATATACAAATATATATGTATATATACAAATATATATGTATATATATTTCTAGATATAAGGAAGGGTGCAAGTATCCTTCGTAGAAAGTAACAAAGTAACAAAGCACCCCTGATTTAGAAAGTCCCGCAATTACAATGCTAATAGATTTACCTAACAAACACAAAACACTTGGAAATGCTATTTCAAGTGACAATACAGTTACATTCAAATTCAAAATTGTCTTATAGCAGCAATGACAGGATGAGAAACAACTGAATACTGTGCAGACAAGAACAAATCATTCTGAAAAGCTTGCACCATTAAGTGGTTGTTTAAAATTTTTGCTAATGCTTTCCACACACACACTCCTTTCTGTAGCATTCTGAGATATATTAAAAACAGGACCATGACTAATCCATTCAAGTCCTTACGTTATCAGAGAGAGAGAGAGAGAAAGATTTAAGTTATCACGGAATGGGGGCTTAGAGGCTAGAACTCGGAACCCAAAAGAAAAAGAGTACTTCTGTTAGATGCATTTTAAAAGTATTACTTAAATTACATTTAAGTCATCAGATAATTATGAACTTTCTTCTCTTTTATATTTATATGGCATATTTATTGAATTGCACAGTATGCTTTTACAATAAAGTGCTTTTTACGTTGCCGCCTTTGTTCATCCAAAATAAAACTGACAGTTATCCTTTTATAAGCTATTCCGAGAACATTTTCTCTTCTTTGAAGCTGATTGATGCACTACTTTAAATGTTCCTGCAAATATCTTTTCAATTCAAGTTTTTGCATAATGTAATAAGAAGATAAAAGAATTCTATACTTCAACGAGAGACATTACAAAGCAAGTAGAGACATTATCAAGGGCATTAACATGCTCCTAATAGCAATAAAACCTTTTAACTGTCTGATGTAGAACATGCTCCCACCAAACCACCACATATTATGGTAATTGGCTCCAATTTCTGAATCTTACATTGTAAAGTTACAAAGAGTTAGGTAGAACTGAAAAACAAATCCAGGATGCTCATCTTGTTAGCGTTCCGGCTATAAGATGTTTGCCTGCTACCTTGAACGAGGACTGGTCTGGTCTGTGGAGCTGTGCTTTCCTGTGCTATCATATTTTTGCATCCTGTCTCATTTTTATTCCTCCTGACTCTGATATAAATACACATTTTTCCCGCAAATAACCCTTTTCTAACTCCAAAACATCATAGTAACACAAACAGCATTTTTCTCGGAATTTCAGTGTAACAAATGGGTTCTCTGTTCATGCCTGTGTCACCTCTCATTCACTTTATGTGTTCTCTCATCACAGGAAGATGCAATCGGGGAAAATATTCCATGAGGACGCTTTGATTTTTCTTTACGACACACTACTAAATTACGTGAGTAGCCTCTCCATTGTGGCCGAGAGGAAATATAATTTCCAACTAAAGTTGAGCCCAGATTCTGTTAAATTAAATAGCATAGAAAAAAAAAGTTCTTGGCTTTATTCCTCTTAGATGGGAAGCAGGGCAGTGGAGAATTGACACGAGTCGGTCCTTGGTGATTAACCTGCAGTTTATGGTTGTGTTTCCAGGTGACGTGCCCATCGCGCAGGAAGGTTCTCGGAGGCTGTGGAGAGCAGCCTGTCTGCTTTGAGAAGTGCAGATCTATCAGGATCCAGAATCGGGCTCTGAAAAAGCTGTCATTTCATGTCTCTAAAACAGCCTCTGATTTAATGTACAAGATGTCAAGAAGTAAAGGACAATAAAATAAAAGCCAAAAAGGAGAACTATTTCAATTAAGAGGCATTTCTATACCAATTCTTGGAAATCACGTAAAATAAAAACTGTCAGAATCAATCTGTGTTTAAAAGGTTGATTTTTGTGGTGCTTACATAGAAACTGCAAGACAGAAAAAAAAATACAAATTATTAACAGAGCAATTGAACCTTAAAAAATTCCTTTCTCACTAGATAGATATTTGGTTATTAAATTTCCCTAAGGGACCCAGGGAAAGCATTTGTATAGCAGGTGCTGGGAGTTGGGAGAGAGAAGGAAAGAAATAAACCCTCATACAGAAAAAAGTAACAAATGTAAGCTGCAGTCCTATAAGAAGGAGTTTCATGCATTTCCAAGAATTGAATATTTTGATTGTCAATAATTAGAAGTCGCATATAAGACTTTAGGAATTTACCTTTTATTGTCATGATTTTCCAATGGTGTTTGTCCTTTTCAGAGAAAGATAAATATTTCTTCAAGGACTGCCCTGCCACCCCAGTAATCAAATATCTTAAAGGTGAATTGAGAAAAAAAATCTTGATGAAATTTGGGGCAACCTTTTAGCTAAGAGTATAATAATAATAATAAAGATATAAGCATCGCCAAAAAATAAATAAAATTCTACCAAACGTGACTTCCTATGGAAGACACAAATTTATTATTTTCATTTCTTTTAAAAATATGCTGTTCAAGAAACATGCATTATAACTCCATCCTCCTCCTGTCCTTAGAATTTTTATGATGTTATCCTTTTTATTCCACATTTTCTATTGAAAGAGAGATTGGGCAGGGAAAGAAGAGGTGAATTCACTTGCTGTCCCCAGCTGATATGTACATTTCAGGGAGATGCCCCTTTCCACAGTCTATTTCTGGTTCCTTTATTTAAAAAAAAAAAAAAAAAAAAAAATCAAGTTTCTCTGAAGGGAATACTTTCCAGAAGGAAATTCACTCCCTTCTCATCAAATCAAGAACTTTTCTTAAAGTAACTCTACCACAAGCAATAAGAGGAGCAGGCTAAGTACTGCCTCCAATCACAAGAAGAAAAATAACAAAATCAGCTCACTCATGATTTCCTTAATATACTTAAAAGAGATACAATCCCACTGAAGCCTCTAAAAATAAAAATGAGGAAAGGGCAACTTTATTGATTCCCTGCAAACCAAAGAACGTGTAACTTATTGATAATACTAAACACTATCTAAGCCTTTAGTGATTTCCAACCAAAAATCTGCCTCTGAATGAAGGTTTAAATCGTCGTATTAATATATTAGGGGGGAAATTATCATGGGAGACACTTGGAAATTAATTAAAAACCCGGCACTCAGTTTGTTTGTGAGAGGAGATAAATATCACACATGGGAAATGATGCCTGACAACCGCCATAGTTTTCAGATCCAAAATTAGACCCTGACAGCTACGTCTTTGTATGACTCTCCTTGGGGTATAATATGCAGAGATATAGAATGAGAAGATTTCTGAGAGAAGTATTTATTACTGACACTTCCGAAACATTCCACGGGTGGCATCAGCAAAAGCAAAAGCACCTTAGACAGAAATGTCAGGTTTTCTTCCAAGATTTTTTTTCTATTCTTCTTCCCCCCTTCCCATCCCTCCCTCCCCATCCACCACCAACCCCCTTCTTCTCCAAAATATTATATTTTTTTAGAAGTTCAACAGCAGCCCCTGGTGGAACTCAGCAGTTGTTTCAGCCTGAGCACAGTTGTTCAAGAAACTCCATCCCTCCTGTCAATAAAAAGAAAAGTCTGTCCATGTGTAGATCACCACATCTGAATGCTGCTACTACAGGTCAGAGATCAGAATGCAACCCCGAATGTACAAAAGCTGCGCTTTGTGATGGTAATTTTGGCCAATTTCAGTAGCTGGAGTTTTGAAGAAAAAAAAAAAAATATATATATATATATACATATATATGTAACAAACAATAAACATCTGTCTCAAATGTCACATTCATTTTATGCATAAAGACCAATAATGAACTGCTCGTGAATAATGCTTACCAGGGTGCGTGGAAATGAAGAGATCCCTCACGCATGAGCCAGTGGTCACCATTTTGTTTGGCTCATGTTGTGACAGAATCAGCTTTGTCACTTAGCAAAATGAGCTATACAAAATGACAATTCTATGCAAAGAAGGGTGTTCTCTGGGTCACAGCTCAGAAAGCACCACAGAATGCCACTATCTAGCCCCATCAAAACGGCAAGCTAGACTTAACAAGAAAACCTACCAAAATGCTCTTCAGAGAGACCATGACTATTCCTTTTCCTGCTTAGTTGGCAGCAACAGATTATCAGTTGAGGACAAGGAGGGAATGTGTTGCTTTTTGCATCAGGCACAGTAAGTCTGTGCCCTTCATAAAGGTGCCTGGTGGAGGCGCTCCAATCCAGCTTCCCTGCCTATGGGGCCATCTGCCTAGAGGGCAGTCACCTCTGTCTTAGCACAAAATCATGGTTCTGTTGCTAAACCCTGTGCCTTTGGGGCTGCATCACTGCAGAGGAGTTGCTTTTTCCTCGTTCACACAAAGGTCCCATATAGGCTAGAGGTAGCCTTGGTCCTAGACAAGGAAAGAAGCTTGCTTCCCTGATCCTCAAGTGTGCCAGGGTTGGGGGACACGGTAGGCACTCACCCTCCATGAGGCTCATGCTAAGACAAAGGAACAATTGGCAATTTACTCAAAATACCCAAGGTTTACTTGAGTAAATTTACTTACCATCTTTCACTTGTGTGTTTTGACTTTCCTCTTCTTAAATGATGCAGTTTATTAAAAGGAAAAGAAAATAGAACTTTTAAAGCTCTAAATAGCTTTATGATAAATACTAGAATAGCATTTACATGTAAAAGTGTTTTTTTTTTAATTTTGCAAGTATCACACTTTACATTAGCCCTTCCCTTGCCCCTGAATTCCCTTACATCTCTTGACTAATCTCACGGGAAACCCAATCAGTGAGTTGATGTGTTGAGATCAGAGATAATCCCATGACAGGCTGCTTACTGAGCTCATAGGCACTGTATTTGACACAGGGGAATAAGAGGTATAAAAAGAAATAATACTGGTCTCCAGTGAGTTACAATCTAATGGAGGAACTATATCTATCTGGATAATTTTAATATAATGTGGTAGCGGCAAGCAGAGTCCTAACAGACACAATGAGGCCCTTAGCTGGCCTTCTGTAGGGATAACACTTGCACAGAGTCGTAAAGAAACTATAAAGGAGCTATAGAAAAGAAAGGTAGAGGGCAAGATAGGAGGAGAATCCCTAGGACCCAAGGGTGAGGGTGTAACACTATGTGGTATATCTGAAGAACTTTGGGCAGTTTGATCCTGCCAGAGCATAAAGGACAAGATGGCACATGTGAGTAGAGGCTATCGAGGTAGGTCGGGCCAGTCATGGAGAGCCCACCTGCCCTCTGAAGGAGATTGGGATTGTCCTTTACACCATGGGAGCAATGAAAATACTTCTGTTAAGGAGTGGCACAGATGGGGATGGACTGAGACTGAAGGTCAGAAGGCTGGTCAGGGTTTTTTGTGATTGTCCAAGAGAAAGAGGATAAAGGGGGATGCCTGGGTGGCTCAGTTGGTTAAACGACTGCCTTCAGCTCAGGTCATGATCCTGGAGTCCCGGGATCAAGTCTCGCATCGGGCTCCCTGCTCAGTGGGGAGTCTGTTTCACCCTCTGACCCTCCCCCTCTCATGCTCTCTCTCTATCTCATTCTCTCTCAAATAAATAAATAAAATCTTTAAAAAAAAAAAAAAAAGAAAGAAAGAAAGAGGATAAAGGCCTGAATCCTGGGGGTGGTACTGGGTTTGGAGAAGAAATGGTAGGTTTCAGAAATATTCAGAGATGAAAACCGAGAGCAGTTGGTGACTTAGTGGATATGGGCACTGAGGGGGCGGTCTTGGATAATTCCCAGGGTTCGGGTGTAGGAGACAACGTAGATTTTGATGCCATCAACTAACTTAGAGACCAAAGGGCCCAGAATAGGTGTGAGGGGAGAAGAAGACACTCTAAAGTAGTACTTCTAAAAGTATGCCCTCGGGTGCCCTCCCCTGGCCTCCGGACAGCTCCCTGGGACCCTGGTTTTTAACACCGCCCACAAATGTCACGGCCGGAGAGGGCCTCACAGAGGAAGTCCAACCACTTTCAAACTGTGTGCTGGGGGGGTCCAGGGGGTGCCAGAGCAGGCAGGGCTACAGTCTGCCTTCCTTGATTCAACCCAAGGGGTCTACTTTTCCTATTGTGTATATTAGAATTCTTCAGAAACTTCAGTTTGAAAAAGGAAAACCACAGTTTGGAAGCCACTTTCTCTCACAGAGAGGAAACTGAGGCTCACAGAAGTTAAAATATCTTGCCCACAGACACAAGTCTGTAGCAGAGGCTGAGCTAGATCTATGGCACCTAGTTTAGCCACCTGAATCTCTCTGTGCTATGGTTTCCTGCATGAAGTAATTGTTTACTTTTGCTGTGCTTTATAAAGTTGCCAGAAACCTCCTCACTTCTACCATGCTCTTAGCAATTTCCTCTGTCTTAGTCTTTCAATAAATGTTTATTGAGCAACTTCTGCATGCCAAGACTCTTTTACTGAGACCACCTGAGCATTTGGGTTTGGATCCCCGGCTGTAGTCTGTGATTCTCTGGTAGAGCTCTGAAGTCCCGCTAGTATTCCACCGTGACTGGATGCAGTATGACCCAAGAAGTAGATAGGTATACTGGGGATTATTTTAGCCCCAAGTAAACAGTATTATGAGTTTCCTAATTCACTGGAGGATATAGCTAACTTATGTTTTTTAATCTAGTTTTTAAAAATACATTTTTAAAAAAATCCATGAAGCTCCTAATGTACAATAAGGTGCTATTCATAATTTTTTAAGGAATGACTTTTCAGATGTTACATACATGTTACTGTGCTCCATACTGGAAATAATGCCCCAAAACTCAATAAGCTTAACTTTATGAAACTTAGAACTGATATCTGAAGTAATTGCAGGATACATTGCTTTCAAAAAGTGAGAATTCAGACCTTAAACTTGATAACTCTTCTTCCGCATCATATAACTCAACAGCTGTTTGTCCCAATAGGGTAATTCCTAAAACAAGGAAAAGCAAATCCCTGTTCAACCTAGAGAAATAAATAAAGAGAGAGACAAATGTGAACTGAGGGGCTTTTGATCTATCTCTCAAAGACCATCCCATCTTGAGAATCTTGTTGCAAGACTTCTAGAAGGGAATAGTGGGCTGCCGCTCTGTCAGGTGTATGAGTCAGGGTGGGGAACAAGAAGCAAGTAGGGGAAGCCCTCCTGCTTGGCCACTGCCAGAGCTGGGATCCACACAGGTCTTTCCAGGAATATTATATAACATCTTAACTACAGAAAGAAATCCATTGCTCTGTCTCTCCTCTTGGGAATTCCAATCTTCATCTTATTAAATTCCCTAAAATAAGGGACCAGGGAATCAGCCTTTCTTCAACTGCCCCTTTATACATCACCACCTCACCCCAATCAATCTCTCATTTTCTTTCTGTGCTCTTTCCATTTGCAGCTAAGTCTTAAAATCAGAAAATCTGTGTACACCAACATATATACAACCCAATTAGTTCAAAAAGGGCATTAAGAGTACACTTATCTTAATGAGCACTGAGAAATATATAGAATTATCAACTCATTATATTGTACACCTGAAACTAATATAACACTATGTTAATTATACTTGAATAAAAATAAAAAATAAATAAAAACAAGAGCACTTGAGAACTTAGGGTTTACAGGCAATTCTAATAAAGGAAAGATAGAATAAAACTGCTAGGTTAGGTACAAAACTGGTTAATGTCCTCAGGGTAATTAATTAAATCTTTGAGATTATTTTTTCCATCAGACAGAAATTTACAAGTTAATGGTGTAACTTCACAGTTTCTGGGCTCTAATCAAATAGTAAGTGGCAAAGACAAGCATAAGTATATTCTCCTAGAGATTTTATAATTTGGGGGTGAGCCAATAAAATATAAATAAAATATAAATAAAACTGTGTGGAGGTGAGTTGCAAGTAAGAGAGAAGGGGAAAGAAAGAAAAAAATCCAAGATAAAAGCTCAAAAAGATGTCAAGTCTCACCTGTGCCAACCCCATTTCCTTAGAGATGAAAAATCCAAGTCAAGTGACTTGTCTAAGATTATCCCACCCCACTATTCTCACATAGCAGTATGGCTGAGGGTAGGGGGCAAATAAGCAAACAAAAAAGTTTTAAAAATCAAACAAAAGCTTATTGGCTCCACAGGTCCCCACTTACACTAGCCTCCTTTATACTGTAAAGTGTGCTAGTGAATGGGCACACTGAATCTTGAGGGAACAAGCATTTATTTTATCACTTGTCCCCATTGCCTCTCACACTGTCCTCCTCATTTGCACAAGTAAATCCAGAGTTAACGTTCTTTTGAGATGATCATGGTTTGGTATTTTGGTCTAGTATCCTAAAAAATCTTCCTTCATAGCAATTTCTTTCATCCCCTCAACAAAAGTTAATTGGAAGCTTACTATGCACCAGCCACAGAGAGTATTGAGAAAGAGAGTGAGTTCTTCTGCTCTCTTATCTGCTTACAACTTTGTCACTGTGTGTCAGGATGCAGGAACCATATGTCTTTCCCAAATCCAATAAATTTATTTATCTATCAGCTTTTTTTATACCAAAGGTTTAAAATGGTTTAAAAATCCCTTGAAACTCATCTTCTGTGTGGTAAATAACAATATCGGTATATTACCCCTATGTTCCTCCTTTGGGTATTCCAGCATCCTCCTTTCTGTGAATTCCTCCAAAATTCTGCCCTCTAGACTGGCCTTGTCTGAATGCAATGACATTGAGTTCCAAATTAATGAAATTCCACATACCACATGAAGGCTCACTGGGAGCATTTAACAAAATGAAGTGCCTTGGTAAGCTCTTCAAATTCCTCAGAGTCCAATGACTGAAGATGTCCCAGAATGGAGAACTGAATGTGGCTTAAAGACACAAGGTAAATGGGGCATAGAATTTTCTGTCAGGTCCTTAGAAGCACCTGATGAAATGCTATTAAAAGGTCCAAAACCTTTAACATGACTATGAAAATGAACATAGCCTCACATACCTAGGATCGAAAGAAATTATGTTGGGCCTAAAATACAGTTGGTCACCTTGTTGTTGAATAAAAAAATGGAAAATGTGACCCAGCTCTGGAAGGCACTGTTCCTAAAGGTTAAGAACATGGCTCATCTAAGTAGTCAATAAATATTAGCTATTATTACTATTTCTTTTCTGAGCATTTCAACTTACTGCTTATTACTATGATTAAAAATATTGCACAATGCCTCCAATAAGTCTGTGAAAATTTGCTTTAATTATAATGTTAGATATAATTTTCTTTTTGGAAATAATAATGTACCATATGTAAAAAAAAAATTAATCTTATGCTTGCCTCCCTTGCTTTCCAGCCCTTTTATTAAATTTAGTTATGATAGGTTCAAAAGCCAGAGCAAACATCCTGTTAGTTAGCAACATTCTACTCACACCAGGAAGGTCCAACTGGCACGAGAGATCAACTACAAGTAAAGCACACTAAAGATTGCCTGAAACACATTCGGACACGATCCTTCTCTTTCAAAACAATCAAGCCGCTTTAGAATACCTAAGTGAGAAGTACTTTTCCAAGCAACAGAAATCAGTAGATTTAATCACATATTTATTAACGTAAATTTTGCACAAAATATTGTGCAAGTTGCTCTGAGAAAAGTTACGATACATGTCCCTGTCCTCAAGGAGCTTGCTGTCATGAAGTCCATATCCTCAGAAACTTTTAGTTCCACACTTCTCCCAGCCTATTCTGAATAAAGATGAAGAAAACCAAATTTTTTTTGAAACTATAAGAAACCTTTGATTCAATCACTATGTCTCACACCATAGCTTAAAGACTATATTTTCCTTTGTGTATTTGATATTTGAGAATAATGAATTAAAAAATTATTGGGGAAAGCAGGTCTGTAATTGACCTCCTAGGGAAACGACGTGAAATCCCTTCAAAATTCCCACCAGGAGCGGAAAAGAAGTGGATTCAGATACAGCATTCTGAAACCTTCCCAAGCTTTCTCCACTGGAATTCTAATTAGTAAGATCCCTTTAAGCAATTTTAAAGCTGCTTAACTTAAATACAGGAAGTGTTTCCTTGGGCTCTATAATACTTTTGCAGAGCTGATCCTATTTCCTGAGATTAAATAGAAGAAAATTCTTTCCTCAGGAGACTAAACTGCACACAATTAGATCATTCACTAGAATGTTCATATAAATTCAAAATATACCATGGTTAGAGTAAATGTATTCTTCATAAAAGGTAACACCCTAGAAATGCTAAGTGGAGCCACGACTAGTTTTACTCGAGTTTTGGCCTTTGTGGGGTAAAAGTTCTCTGAGAAGAATTACTGAGGTGCTAACTCATTTTGACAATGAAACCAAGTACAAGATAACTAAAACAAAAAAGAATTTAATCCTTTTTCCTAAATAAAAAACATCTGTCAATATTTTGCTTCTTCAGAGTTTTGCTTCCATTCATAAGAATAAAGCTGTACCTTTTTGTAATCTAATTCTTACTCTTTGTACCACTTAACACTTAGCAGTAGGAAAATTTCAAAAGCTTAATACCAAATTACTCAAAGGGCTGGTTGGTAAGGGGAGTGGAAAAGGATATGCTTCTAAAACTTTTTTATTGTCCAAGAAAACAAAGGGGAACACTTTTCAATCTCTTGCCATCCTTCTGTAAATGTACATCACCTCACTAAATTTGATAGCTAAATAGTGTTCTGACAGTGTTGTTGAGACTTGTATGTCAGATTTAGAAATGTTATTGTGGAGACTTACTTTGATGGTGAGATTTTAGAAGCTTATTTTCCTCCTAAACAAATGTATTATAGAATGATGGATAACAGAGATTCAAAGGATTACAATGAGAGATCAAGGAGTTCACCTGTAATATCTATCGCATTGACAGCCGACTTTATTGAAGTTTCACAATATTAACTGCCTCTGTGTGGACTGGCTGAGCCGGCTAGGTGATTATCAATTTATCACCAGTCAAAACACAGATTGCTTCATGTACAATGTCTGTGGCATAATCATGTACCTTAAATCCGATCAAACTAGAATGATCCTACTAGGATGATTCTTATAAAAGTGAAGAAGAAACATTAGTTGGGAAATTGTCTAATGAAATTATGTCTAATTCATGGTTGATAGAACATCTTTCCTGGAACCTACATCAAGAATGCACTACTCCAAAAGGAAGTAAAACAAAGCCCAGGAGACAGGATGCGGAGAACATTAGAAACTATTTACTCCTTCTTCCTGAGGCTTGCTTTCTCTAACCACTCACTCCCACTTCCGAGACAGCAAGCAGGAAATTGACCAGTCTTTAAAATCACCTCCACAGTGCAAGACTTGCACCTTGAAACTCCACTTAGCATTATGGGAACTAACTGAATAACATGTAGGAAATTATCTGGTTAACAATGGACGAGCACTGAGATGCTTACATTATATCTTTGACTCTATAATCAATATAGCAAAAGCTTTTAAGTGTTTTACATTTCTACCCTATTTCCTGTTCCTATCCTCTAACAAGGTCTAATCTTTCTCCACATATTGAGTTCCGTCAGTAGCCATTCCAATTAATATTTGTTAAATGCAGGAATGGAAGGAGAAGATTTTGGTCTTGGATGTTTGTTTGATCAGGGCAAGACTTACTAGCTATACTAACAAACACTTACTAACCACTTACTGTGGTACTAATCTAAGTACTTTTCATATATGAACTCATTTAATTTTCTTAACCACCCTGTGAGGAAAGTACTATTATTTTCCCTGTACTATCAATGAAAAAAGTGATGAATAGAAATATTATGTACTTGTCCAAGATTACCCAGCCTACAAGTTGAACCAAGCAGATGAATCTACAACCTTACAAATTCTGAGACCCAATTATTTTCAGTCATAGACTGATTGGATTGAGTTGCTCTGCTCTTATTCCAGCTGCCTACCATTGTATAAAGTTAACCCTCTCTAGAGAAAAATAGCACCATCCAGAGCCTTTACAATTTTTCATGCAAAGTTTCTGGCACTCAACAAAATATTAGCCGACATACCAATGAATCAGAAAAAAGAAAAAGAAAGACAATAGAAATAGGGTCACAGATAATTCAGATATCAAAGTTATCAAACATGGATAAATATATTTAAAAAATAGATGACAAGATAGCTTCACTAGAAAAAATGGAATCCATTAAAAAATAATCAAGTGGAAATTCTAGAACTGAAAGATACAATAATTAAAATTAAGAAGTCAACAGAAGGGTTTAATAGCAGATTAAACACAGGTAAAAAGAGGATTAGTACTGTAAGATAGCTCAGTAGAAGATATTTAGCCCAAAAAACAAAGAAAAAATAGAATGGAAATATAGAAAACAGTGCAAGAGACACATGAGTGATGGCAAAAGTGTAATGTAAGTATAACTGGATATCCAGAAGTACGTTCAAGAGGGAATGGGGGCCAAAGCAATATTTGAAGATACAATGTCTGAGAATTTTCTAAAACAGACAAAAGATATCAAATTCCAAGCAGGATAAATAAGCTACTAGTCACATCATAATAAAACTGCCAAATGGCAAAGACAAAAACTAAGCCATAAGAACAGCCAGATGAAAAAGCATATTACCTTCAAAGGAGCTACAACAATGACAAGTTCTGAACAGAAACCTTGGAAGCCAGAAGAAAATAGAATGTATCTTAAGTGCTGAGAGAAATTTTGACAACTTAGTAGTCTATACACAGTAAAAACATCCTTCAGATACAAAGACATCAAAAAAAAAAAAAAAAAGGATTTGTTGTCAGCAGACCCATACTAAAAGAAATACTGAAGGGGTTTTTAGACAGGAGGAACATGATCCCAGATGGAAAGACTGAAATTCAGGAAGGAATGAAGAGCAACAGAAAGGTATATATGAGTATGAATATAAATGACTATCGACTACAAAGCAGTAATAATATACTATGAAGTTTAAGATACACAATTAAAATGCATGAGAGCAATAACTCTCATAGCCAAAGGGGATAAATGGAATTAATATGTTATTAAATCCTAGCATTATCTGAGAAGTGGTAATTTGTATTAGACTCTATTAATTAAAGATGCATGCTGTTATATCCAGTAAATATAATCCCAAATATATCCTTACATTACTTACATTAAATGTAAATGGACTAAATACTTCAACTGAAAGATAAAGTTTGCTCAACTAAATGAAAAAATAAAAATTCAACTGTACATTGCTAAATAAGCACATCTGAAATTACAGAGAAAGAGTGCAGAGATATGTAAACACTATCATTAAACATAAAAAGGGACATTTCATAATGGTATTTAAAAGTTAATCTCCCAGATGTGAAGATGAAAAAATGATAAAACTAAACCATAATTTAGGGATGCTTATAATTATGATAAGACTCTTTTTAATAGCAAGAGCAATTAACAAAAAATCCAAGATAGGGATGCCTGGGTAGCTCAGTCAGTTAAGTGCTGACTCTTGGTTTCAGCTCAGGTCATGATCTCATGGGTTGTGAGATGGAGCCCCAAGTCTGGCTTGGCACTCAGTGGGGAGTCTGCTTGAAGATTCTATCCCTCTGCCCCCCCGACTCACTACTCACATGCTATCTCTCGCTCGCTCGCTCTCGTTCTCTCTCAAATAAATGAATAAATCTTTAGGAAAAAAATCCAGGATAGTGGTGTGAGAGAGAACTAGGCAGGAACATAAACAAGAACAGGGCTATCTTTAAGCTGTGTTGTGGATTCACAGACTCTTATTTTTCTATTATTCTTTAAACTATATATATGTGATACATTACCTCTCTTTTGTGTGTATGATTTATTTGACAATAAAAGAACTTTTTAAATAGTAAAAAAAAAAGTTAATCTAGAAAGATATGACAATTTTTAATTCAGTCTCTCAAAAAAGTAAAGCAAAAATTAACAGAACTAAGGAAACTTCAATAAACTTTGAAAAATTACTCACTGAACGATCAGGCTAAATAATATATTTTTTTATTAATATATAATATATTATTTGTTTCAGGGGTAGAGGTCTGTGATTCATCAGTCTTAACAATTCACAGCATTCACCATAGCAAATACCCTCCCCAATGTCCATCACCCAGCCACCCCATCCCTCCCACCCCTCTCCACTCCAGCAACCCTCAGTTTGTTTCCTGAGATTAAGGGTCTCTTATGGTTTATCTCCCTCTCTGGTTTTGTCTTGTTTCATTTTTCCCTCCCTTCCCCTATGATCCTCTGTTCTGTTTCTCAAATTCCACATATCAGTGAGATTATATAATTGTCTTTCTCTGATTGACTTACTTTGCTTAGCATAATGCCCTCTAGTTCCGTTCACGTCTTTGCAAATGGCAAGATTTCATTTTTTGATGGCTGCATAATATTCCATTATATATATATATATAATATCTTCTTCTTTATCCATTCATCTGTTGATGGACATCTAGGCTGTTTCCATAGTTTGGCTATTGTGGACATTGCTGCTATAAACATTGGGGTTCATGTGCCCCTTCAGATCACTACATTTGTATCTTTGGGGTAAATACCCAGTAGTGCAATTTTTGGGTCATAGGGTAGCTCTATTTTCAACTTTTTGAGAACCTCCATACTGTTTTCCAGAGTGGCTGCACCAGCTTGCATTCCCACCAACAGTGTAGGAGGGTTCCCCTTTCTCCACATCCTCGCCAACATCTGTCATTTCCTGACTTGTTAATAGGCTAAATAATATATTATATAAACTTGATTTAATTGACAGATATAAAATTCTCCATCTAATAAGGAAACGTGAGACATTTACCAAAACTGACCACATTCTGGGCCATAAAATGGGTTCCTAAGTCCCCCAACATTTCAAAATATTGAAACCATTAATGTATTCTTGGAACCAGTGGAATTAAGAAAGAAATCAGTAACCAGATAAAAACTAGAACATCCACCAAATATTTGGAAATTAGTCAAAGAAGAAGTCAGAATAGAAGTTAGAAAATATTTTGAACTAAATGATAATGAAAACATGACATCAAAACTTGTGAACACAGGTTAAGCTGTGCTTAGTGGGAAGAATCAGTGACAATGGTTATTCAAGGAGGGATGATGGCTGAGAAGCAGCATAGCAGGGGCTGGTAATGTTCTATGTCTTGCTGGAGGAGGTGATTACATGAGTATTGTCCCTTTGAGAAAAATGCAGCATGCTCTACACTTACGATTTGGGCATGTTTCTGTATGCATGATTATACTGCAAGGAAAAATTTACTTTAAAAAAAATCAGAAATTATTCCTGACTCTTCTTTTTTCTCACACCTCACATCCAGATCATCAACATTTCCTGTCAGCTTCAATTCAAAATTTATCCAGAATCTGGTCATTTCTCACTACCGCCATTTGCTAATCTTATATAAACCAACATCATCTCTTTCTTGATTCATTTCCTTTTCATATCTGGCCTTCCTTCTTCTACCCTTGCTCCCTATAGCTGATTGTCAACACAGTCATTAGCGTAAGCTGTTAAAGCTGAATCACATTACGTCACCACTCTCCCCTAAACTGTTCAATTGGTGTCTCATTTTACTCACAATAAAAGCTAAATAATGGTCACGACTACGTCTCTACATCATCTGGACTGCCATCCAGTCACCTACGTCATCTCCTACCCCCCACATCTTGACCACTCTACTCTATTCTTACTGCCTCCTTGCGCTTTGCAAACATGACAGGCACATTCCTGCCCCGTGACATTTGTACTCATTCTTCCACGTGCCTGGATGTTTCTTCCACCTAGATTCACATGGCTCATTCCCTCGCTTCTTCAGATCTCTGCATAAATACCACCTTCGTCCTTGACCATAATCATTGCAATTTCTTCCACTACCAACAACTTCCAATCCCTTTTCAGTTCAATTCACCAGATATTTATCCAGTGCCAATGTGAGACAGGTACTTAGGTGCTTAGGACAAATAAGTAAACAAAACAAAGATTCTTGCCTTCACGGACCCTAGATTCTAAAAGGAAGAGACAAACAATAAGCATAGACACTTTAATTATACAGTGTGTTGGAGGTGGATAAATGCTTTGGAAATAAAACTGGGGCAGGTCAAGGAGCATTTGTCAGACTGTTCAGAGGGCATGCGAAAGGAGTTTAAATTAAATTATAAATAGGGTTTTGGGAGCAAGCTTTATTGAGAGGAATGACATCTGAACAAAACTTTGAAGGTAGAAAGGAATTAGTGACTTAGATATAGGGAGAAGAATGTTCATAACAGGCAGAACAAGTGCGAAAGCCAGAGGTGGGAGTGTGCCGGGTATGTTGGAGGGACAGTAAAAAGGTACAGGGGCTAGAGTGATGGGTAGGGTGAGCAACTAACTGTCCAAGTTCACCAGGGACTCAGGGGTTTCCTGGGATGTGTGACTTTCAGGGCAACCAGGGCAAACTGAGATGGTTGGTCGGTCACCCTAGTGAGAAAGAGTTGCAGGAGTTGAGATCAAAGAGATAATGGGGCTGAATCATGAAGATCCTTGAAGACCTGGTTTTTAAAATGAGGAAAGTAGGGAGCCATTGGAATGTTTTGAAGAAAGGAATGACATAATCTGAGTTACATTTAAAAAAATCTCTTTCGGGCACCTGGGTGGCTCAGTCGTTAAGCGTCTGCCTTTGGCTCAGGTCATGATCCCAGGGTCCTGGGATCGAGTCCCACATCGGGCTCCCTCCTCGGTGGGAAGCCTGCTCTCCCTCTCCCACTCCCGCTGCTTGTGTTCCTGCTCTCGCTATCTCTGTCTCTGTCAAATAAATAAATAAAATCTTAAAAATAAATTAAATAAATAAATAAATAAATAAATAAATAAATCTCTTTCTATTGCTGTGTTGAAAATGGGGCATACAGAGACAAGGGCAGAAGAAGTGACACCATCCCAGATGCTATTGCAGTAATCCAGGTGAGAGTTGATGGTGGCTTGGACCAATGACTTCTTAGTAGAGATGGTAACAAGTGGTCAGCTTCTGGAAAGGAGAACAAATAAGATTTCCTAACAGATTGGATGAGGAGTATAACAGAAAGAGGAAAGATGACTTCCAGGGGTTTGATCTAAACAACTGTAAGAATGGAGTTGCCATCAGCTGAAGGAAGAATGAACATACAGCAAGTTTGACAAGAAGAAAAATCAGCCCTATGTTAGACATGTTATATCCCCTTTTCTGCTTCCTTTTCCTCCATAGCTCTTACCAACACTGACATGCTATGTATTTTATTTATTTATTATTTATATTCACCCACTAGAATATAACCTCCAAGAAGGCAAACACTTTTGTTTGTCTTGTTCACTGCTCTATCACTAGCTTCTAAAATAAATTCATCCACTATGTAAGGATTTACAGAGTGTCTCCTAGATGATTGGAACTGTGCTAGGCTCCAGGAATACAGTAAAACATGACATGTTCTTAGGATTGCCAGGTAAAATACAGGATGGCCAGTTACATTAGAATGGTATACAAATAATGAATAATTCTTAGTATATGTATGTCCCATATTCAAATATGTATGCCCCATATGCAAATATTCAATTATGGGACATAATTATACTAAAAAAATATTCATTGTTTATCTGAAAATCAAATTTAACTGGGCATCTTATATTTTTACCTGCTAAACCTCAAAACCATCATGCTTTCTGCATGTAAGGAGGCTAAATGATAATGGGATATACAGAAAAATAAGCAGTCTATATATAATAACTCTAGGAATACAAGATACCATGGGAGCTTGCAGGAAGGGTATCTACACATAGACTGTGGGGGAGCATTTGAGGAGCTTCCTGAAAGAAATGACATTGTAATATGGTAACAGAGTAGAGTTATCTAGTTGAAAAGGAGAAGAACATTCCAGGGTGATGGAACAGCATGGGCCAAACTTGGAGGACAGAGAGACTGTGGGATAGTTGCATAGTGGACCTGGTGTCTCAGATGCACCCCAGAGAACACAATTGTGTAAGATGGGAATTAAAAGAGTTAGTATCACCAAAAAGCACACTTGCCTGAGCAATTACTCTATCAGAGACCTGTGCAAAGGCCAGTCAGTAAACATGGGCACCTGTAGCCAGCAGCAAGAGCAGTGAGGGTGCCCATCTTCCCGCCCACTAGGCAGTTGTGGCAGCAACAAGAGGGTTCTGAGAGCCACTGCCCACCAGCTGCATTTCACTGGGCTTGACTGTCATGACCAAAGACAGAACGGAGAACAATTCTCTTCCAGTCCATCCTTGAGATAGTGACTGTGTTCCCAGTTCCCCCACAGGTAGGAACAGGCAGACAGAACAAAACCTACTTTTATATACAAAACAGGTAAACACTCCTGAAAAGTTGGGGGAGGGAAGAAATCCTGTAGGAAAGACTGGAATTTCTGTTAGCAAAATGGCTAGAAGTTGGTGCCCTTCGCAACCTCTTTTGAATCCACAGTCTGGCGACATTTGAATTCCACAAGAGGATGCATTCTCAGCAGGGGTGATCCAACTCCCAGAGAGGGGAAATTGGTTCTTGGATATTATATTGGTTTGTTTCCCTGCAGAAGGCTAGAGTACATCAACTGATCTATAGTGTATCTGTGGTTCTAAAATTACACCAGGTTTTGGTGGAGGAGAGAATGAGGAGAGTTTTTTTTAAATGTCTAAAAAGGCTACTTAAGGATGGCAAGAATGATAAAAAAAAAAAAAATTGATAAACACGGAACTAGAGCAAAGCTCTACTTAAAGGATGGAGACCAGGTGGGTGTGAAAGCTGTGTTCTTCTGGAAGAAGGGTAGGGGGCAGAGACAGAAAGGAGCAGGAAAGGAAAGCATTCTGGGTGGTGCAAACAGCATATGCACAGACTTTCAGAAAAAGTAGAAGGTAAACAACATAAAATGCAGGAGCATGGTCGAGTAAGATAAGGTCCAGGAAGGCTTTATTGGATTTAGCAATTAGGAGGTCACTGATCATTTAACCTCTTTGTGCTTCAGTTTCAATACTTGTTAAATTAAATTGAAAAATAATCTCCAAGGCAACTACAGCTCTAAAGACTCTCTCATGCGGGCTGGGTCTCTTTACACACAGAGACACACACAAAAACACATCCACACACTTATACACACTCTCAGCACACATGCTAATCTCTTTCCTTAATCTAATTTTCTTATCTCTCTGCAGCTATATTTGCCTTTGGAGAATTCCAGTTCTCTTTGTTTAATGATAACAATGCTTTTTAAAAATCAGTTATGAGAGTCTACAGTTCCCCAATAAGCTGAGCTGCTGGACAATAAACTGGTTAATATTAGTTCCTAAAAAACATTCGTAATGCCTTGTAAATACCTTTTATAATGCAATAAACTCTTCAGAATGTGACCAGATTTTTCTTTCACTTTAAAAAATGATCTTAAAGCCCAGATTCACTCAAATGGGGCAAAAAAAAAAAAAAAATTATTTCCTCCTAAACTATCACTCATTCATTAAATATTTTCTAAGTGTCTACTATGTTCCAAACAGTATAATATGTGGTTGGGAAATTAACAGCAAATAAAATAAACAGTCTGTAGCTTCCAGAATCCCAGAAGGAGGAAAGTAGGGGAATAAATGAGAAGTTGGTAATGTTAACACCAGATAGTCACTGCTATCATCTGGCCACATGGGTATCACACCTGAGCCTTGGACCTGCTCCTGAAAATAGAGCTCTGAGGAAGAAGTAAAGTATCAATTTACTGAAGAGAAAGATGGTGGCTTGGACAACAGCCACTCTAGAAAGGGGAGTTCTTAACCATTTGGGGGCCAAAGAGCCCTTCTCAGAATCATGTATTTAAATGCCTAAAACAAGAATACAAATGCAACCAATCATCTTGAAATATGGTTATCATCTTAAAAATTTGTGATATGTAGTATTTCTTTATTAACACATTAAATAACCAGACCCAGCAGCTGTCCTAATAACAACTATAATTTTGAAGCAGTGATAAGCACAAATGGCATGTTGAGCTACTTGTAACCCCATAATATGTTATAAAAATATCTGTGATTTTTATTGACGACAAAGTCACAGATACTATTAATAATTCTGTGGCCTATTGCCTACATTTATAATTGAACAGAATGTGAATTTTCAGTTAAAGCCTGATGAAAGTAAAGAATTATTTTACTATCTAAATCCACAGGCCCCCCTGAATTCCATCCAGAGAACCCTTGGTCTCTGCAGCCCCCTGTTCTAGGACATTAAACTCAATCAGGATTTTCTCCTTCAATAACATAGCTCCATAGTCACTTCTAGAGCTATAGTTCCCTCACTGGGATTTCCCAGAGATGTAGCTTGTCCATTATTTGGGGCACACTGCCATCCCATGGCTCCTCCTGAGGAGTTTAGTGTTAATAACATCCACAACAAAGCAGCCTTTTAGGGCATTAGACCAAACCTGCAAATTAATGCACTGGCTCATCACAATTCATTAATCAAACTCAGACTGGATTTAACAACAGATTATTAAAGACTCAAAATTATACCCACAGAAGAAAAAAAAAACAGGCAGCTCCCAGAGGGTCAAATGTAATGTGAATGGTTTTGCATAAAACCATAAACCTGCTATTAAATTAAAAACAGGAAAAATTATGCCCACTGCTTATCTCCAGTCATTTTTTTTTTTAAAGGAATGTTACGCTAATTTATTTCTTTGCTGTTCCTGGTTACACAGTAAAAGACTAAAAGGTTACAAAGCAGTGGTTCTTTTGATGTTTGGTTGAGCAACTTACACTAACATGTACTGACTGAGGTAAAGAAATTAATGAAATTACTCCCATAATTCATTACTAATGGAACGCTGTCAATGCTTTCAACTGACAGTTCACACAAATCCTCCGCAGACAGCGAGACACCTCATGGAGACTGTAGGGCTCACTCCTTCTGCTCAACAAAGCAGAACTCGGCTGCCTTGTGCTACAATTTTACTGATCTCTCACCTCCGTGTGTTTGCTCTTGATGAGCAGGTCTGTTCTCTCTGGGAACAAAAGCAGGAAGGGGAAACAATGATTGGAATTTTTCTTTCTCTTCAGGGAATTTAGGGAGACCCACTGGGGATTCCCAACGATGTATAAACTTCAGAATGCTGTAATTGGGCAGATCACAGAGCTACAACCGGCTGTGCAATGAATTTTGCTAAAGGTTAATATTTTAGAGCAGCAATCATAGATAAAGAGCATAATCCTAATAAGAAGTATGAAAAAAAAACTAATTTAAAGAACTGTATGATTTTGTGACATCTTTGCTCTTTCCCCATTAGGACTGAATCATTAGTTCTTTCTGTTTTTGCAGAAACAGAAGCAAAAATTACTAGCACACATGCTGATTAAGGTAGGTAAGTGACATTTCTGGAAATACAAAATGTTTTATTCAATGTAGGTACCTGTTTGATACTATAGAGTGTTTTGGTCTTAGTACTGTCTAGTTTAAACTCTAAACTCCTAAAGGGAAGGGTCTATGTCTTTCTTATATATATAAAAATAATTAATAACTTCTCTTTGAAGATAAACTCCTATCTATACGCTGATCATATCAAGTTGGTATAAAATGATGCTATGAGTGAGGCAAAATAGGCCAGTGATCATATAATATATGGATAATACAAATTATATTTAGATATAATAGAAAAAAGTCCAAAATAGTCAACATATTCAAAACACTTTATAAAAAACATTTTTTTTATTAAAAAATGACTTGGGGGGGCGCCTGGGTGGCTCAGTCGTTAAGCGTCTGCCTTCGGCTCAGGTCATGATCCCAAGGTCCTGGGATCGAGCCCCACATCGGGCTCCCTGCTCCGCAGGGAGCCTGCTTCTCCCTCTCCCACTCCCCCTGCTTGTGTTCCCTCTCTCACTGTGTGTCTCTCTGTCAAATAAATAAAATCTTTAAAAAAAAAAAAACAACAACACTTTATAAAAAAAAAAAAAAATGACTTGGGTTTGGATTTTGCTCATATTATTGTAGTTACATCATGCAGAGTAAATACATAGTCCGATTCTGTCATCCCCTTCTCTCAAACCCTGGCATACTTTCCTGCCCGCTTGGGATCCCAATCCACCTCAACACAGCATAGCAAACGGCTTCCATCAATTGCTCAGTGACTTCTTAAAATGAAATGTATTCACTCTACCCAGGCACCGTATCTGGCACATGGTAGGTACTCTGTATTTACTGAAATGAAGAAATCAAACTCCCTCTCCTCTTTCCAAATGAAAACGTCCTATGTTAGGATTGTCATTCCAAAATCAATCTAACCACTGCTAATTCCCACAAAGTGTTATAGAGATTAACTGCAAATAAGTGGCTCATAAACATATCTTGGATTTTTGCAGTGAGCCTCCAATCTCCTGCAGATGCTTATTACCTTCTCATACGGAAAAACAGAAGCAACCAGAAGAGAAAGTTATATGTATTTGAAAACACAATTGTAAAACCCATATCACAGAAACAAGGGCCATTATAAGCCACCAAGATTAACAAAAATGAGGCAGACTTTAACTTTTGAACAGGAACACTTTGGGCACAAGAGTATGACTGCAATCCCTTATCTCTCTAAGTAATAAGTGGGTAAATCCTAACAATAGTTACTGAGGATAAAGCCCTTGCTTTGAACCAGGCATCGGCCACTTGGGTGATGAGGAACAATAATACTACCATGTGGACATTAACATCACTACCTTACTGAGCAGGAAATTCAGAGAGCTTCCACAGCTCACCTGAGCTCATGCTAGGAGCTGCAGAGCCAACGTGAAAAGTCACATCTCCTAAGGCATCTGGGTGGCGCAGTCCGCTAAGCATCAGACTCTTGGTTTGGGCTCAGGTCATGATCTCAGGGTCCTGGGATTGAGCCCTGTGGTGGCTCCGTGCTCAGTACAGAGTCTGCTTGGGATTCTCTCTCCCTCTCCCTCTGCCCCTTCTGCTCATGCTCTCACTCTTTCTCTTTCTCACTCTAAAATAAATAAATAAATATTTAAAAAAATACAGTAAGAGCCACATCTCCTGCCTCCAAAGCCCTGTGACATGACTACTCCCTATTCTGCTGCTCTTCTCTCAGACCCCTTCCCATGTGTGCCCTCCTTTAGAGCTACTTCCAACCTAAAAACAGTCACAGAAGGAAAGATCTGGGCTCCATACATACCTTTGTGCTAATTCTCCGTAGACGGCCCACAGAATATTAAGTGGCAGAAGAGCAAAGTGCTGAACAGCTAGGCTACGGCATCAGGTTGCCTAGATTAGCTTCCCAGTCCTCTGACTTCCTTACACGCACAATGGGCTCTTCTTTGCGCCTCACTTTTCTCATAAGTAAAATGGGAGTGGTAACCGTACTAACCTCATGAAATTTTAGTGATAATTAAATAGGTTAGTAAATGTGAAATGCTTGGTGCCTGACATAGAAAGTGCTGAATCGGATGGAGATTTGGTCATCTACAGTTCAGAATCTTCATTGACCAGCTTCCAATCACCAGATTTTGCTGGGCATCTAATACAGTGCAACCTCAACAACAAAATAGCCTGAAAGTAGTTTTAATCTAAGACCTTAGGTTGTAGATTCTTTGCCATCACAGAAATTTGGCACTTCCTCCCTAAGTCCCAGTGGTAAAACTCAGCACTCCACCCCCCACGGGAACACTTAATCCATCCTGAGGACTGAGAGGCCCGGAGAAGTTGATCTGTGTCCACTATTCATTTTTATTTTTAAATTATTTCGTGTTTTCCCTCAATCAATCATTTTATCTTTCTGGGCTTTAATTTTTCAACTCTTGAATACCGAGGGGTAGAGATGGGCAGTTGGTGGTACAAACAGGGCAAGAAGGAATCTTCACCAGAGATGTTATCTCTGAAACCACTAGAGCTTTCAAGTTAATATAGTCTTTTAAAGTGGAAGAAAGAGGAAGCTAAAACTGAACGGAATGTGTACATTCCAGCATACAAATGTAGAAATTCAGGCCCAAGATCACCCAGCAATAATTACAATTTTGAGATTTGAACTCACAACCTAGTGTCATCAGGTGCCTACTATTTTCACTTCAGCCTGCCCTTCTAATGAAAGGAAGAATTGGAATATCCTCTTTCATTACTATTATTTCTTAGCTATAGCTAATTAAAACATATTATAGCTATTAGACTCTTATAGCTAATTATATAATAATAATGATGATGATGATATATTGACAGCATAGAAATCTCTAAATTATGAGAACAGTGAAACATCACCTTCCACTCTGGCTCCAACATACCATAAAACTAAGAATCTAAATATTTTATAATTATTGTTAGAACTGATGCAGTGCTGAGTTAAAAATCATGAGTCACATAATGTCCACACCTATATAACCTGAATTAGTCCTTTGACAGAAGACATTCACTGAATGAATGTTCAATAAACACTTGTGTTCCCTGCCAAGGGGAAACTTTTTTAAAAAATTACTACAAGGTCAAGCCAATGACCTCTGTAGATCCTGGTGGCAGAGAGTCTAGATCCTTTCCTCTTGGTTGGAGAAAGCACAGGGAGTCAGGTAGTTTACAGGAGAGGATAATAAGAAGGAAGAATACACAGTAATCGAAGGTAAACTGAGTACGGTGTAAATCCTTCTCTGAGGAACACATCCCTTCATCCCTTCATCCCCTAAAGTTATCCCCAGGTAAAAATGTCTAAGTGACAGAGACTCTCACCACAAGTCAAAAATCCATCTGACCATGGGTGAACCAGGCTGCTGAGCCTTATCCTAAACTATATTTTATAAAATCATTCTCTCTGGATCAATAAAATGCAAATGCTAAAATTATCTTGTTAGCCATTAAAATAAAAGTAACCTTGAGAATAAGGTTGTCATTCTTAATTAAAATGGGCTTTTTAATTCCTTTAACTGACTAACGTAGATACGAATATTGTAAACACTTAGCCAACTAAAGAAAGATTCTACCCATACCCCCAATTATAGAACACTTAATTTATATATGATGCAGCTTACAACTATTTAGCAGTATGGTTGGGCTAAGTCTCTTTGGCCTACTTTTTAAATGATTAAATACTCTCCATCCAAGTAAATAGACGTCTTCAGAGCTGCATTTCGCACGATAAAACATTCTTTAAACACATAAGCCTTTGCTCAAGATTTAAGAGGGAAAAAAATCTTAGTGACAGTACATTCATTATGTCTTTATTAAGACTGGATTTTTCCATACAGTTATGCGCAGCTGAAAATAAGGCTCAGTTTAATAACAAAGCAAGCTTTCCTAGTACTACAAAAATTATAAAATTTTAATGTTTAATGCATTCCTTAATTATAGAAAACTCTGCAAAGAATAACATCCTTGAAATTTACTATGCAAATGCTCTTAATTTATGACAAATTGCTCTTTAAAACACAAGTATTAAATCTCTATTAGATTGTTGAGGTAACGTACTAATATGCATCACTAAGATCTTAAATTTCTAAGTGGCAATGCTGTTTGTTAGATGCAAACAAGGATTACCTTAATTAAAATATACTATCCCCAGCCTTTCAGCAGATTTAGCTCAGTCTTTATATAGGACAGGTTCATTATCTACCTCAAGTTAATAAAAGTATGACCCACTGTGGTTATTTCCTTTAAAATTTAATTTTAATTACTATTTTGTTAATGGAAATAAAGCACTACAGAATTGTGAAGATGATCCAAAGGCAATTTTGAAAACTTAATTAAAATACCTCTTGAAAGCTTCAAAAGGAATTTAACACTTACGTGGTTTAATAACTGATGGCCTTACAAATACAGCATTAGATACCAACTCTATAAAAAAAATCACTGAATGAAACATGCTTTAGAACTCTAGCACTGCCTTAGTCTATATCTTGAACTAATGGTGCAACTAAATAGGTATAAACATAAAACTTTTCCTTCAAAATTTTAACGTTATACAAAGGTTCTTAACAAAGAAATGAAATGGGTAATCATTACATACCGCCTTCACAATACATAAACCTTAAATGCATTCAGAGTTTTTGCATAAAACCATTGGGGCTAAATCCAGATAATTGCAGATGTGTTCAGTTTGTCTTCTGATCCTTCAGGACCTGAATATAAAATTAAAAAGCTGGTAAGATGTTGTATAAAATTCAGTACCAGGGTTTTATTAGGCAGCTTCCTCTCCAATCTAAATTTCAAAGGTTTACACATATATTATTGATCTTATCTGTGAAAATATTGGTTCAGTAAATAACCTTTAAACATAACACAATCCATAGATTTTATTGAGATTCACTACTCACGAAAAAGATAAGAATATGAGAAGCAGGGTATAACAAAGAGCATGCTCCGGGGAAGAAACACAGCTCTTTGTGATATTCAAAATATATTTAGCAGCTCTTATATTACAAACCTCCCAATGTTATGGTTCATAATGCAATGTGCATTTTTGTACCAGACCACTTGAGTACTTCCAGTAAGTAAAATCCCTGCATTCATCAGCAATAATGAATTTTTCTTCTTATAGATCTATTTAATGAAAAAGGCATTTTTCCAGACACCACCCCATGCCCCTCCCTCCAAAAAACTGGTATGCCATTTCATTTAACATAAAGTCAGGGATCTATTCTTTTAAACATGGGAATTCCAACTTCAGAAATCAAAGAAATTTTACTAAAAGTGAAAAATAAACATATGACTAAAATAATGACATAACAATTAAGTTGAGGTAACACTGATTTCTGTAAATCTATATTAGCCTTGAAATGTGATTTAAATTCACACTCACAAAAATGGCCTAATTGAACTAACTAAAGAAATTTTATAAAAATAGTCCATCTTTTGGTATTTTTTTTTATTTATTTACCACACAGGAAATTGCCAATTTATGAGTGAGTTATTTTCTAAGAGTTTACTTACATGTCAGTTTTTTAAAACTTAAGATGAATATTACCCTAGCAGCAATAAATAAGGATCAGGTTCATCCTAAAAAAAAAATCTATAAAAGCCTTAATTTAGCTTTATAGTGTAGCTGAAAGACTTGCAATGAAATACAGCAGAAAGCAAAACTGTTTCAATACTAGTAATTAAAGCACATGAAAAGTTAAATTGAATAAAAGATAGTTTATTATTCTTAAATGCTCTGGGAATAATAGACTTAATTGGAAGAGAAAGCAAATGTAGATGAGACATTTGTGAGAATTCTGAAGGGGACTTCTGAGCCTTTTCAAGGTCTTTGGAGTTTGTTGTCACCAATTCTGTATCAGGTCTTAATTTTGTGTGAAAACATAACATTTATTAATTATGCAGTGGAGGTGAGTTTAAAAAATGAGTGCTTTTTTCTCTTCTCCTTGCAAGTATTCTCTAATATTCACTTGATTTTTATCAACAACGATAACAGTAATTTTTAACTGATAATTGCAATGGGAAAAGAGGGATGGTAGAAATTTTCCTGGAGACAACACACACTCACGCACGCACATACATGCACGCTTGCCGGAAGAAAGGAAAGGAGGCAGGAAGGAACAATGGAAAGGTATTGGAAAGAAGGGAGACAGGGTTAATAAGGAAGCCTGTACATGAAAGAAAATGGTAACTTGAGGTCTGTTGGTAGGAATGTTTTATTCATTTGGTTGGTTGGTTGTGTGAGTGTGTGTGCATAAAACAGAGAAGAAAGAGATGGGGAGAAACCAGCTCGATTTCCTGACACCCATCCTTCCATTTAAGTTAGTGTTTTAATCTCGGCTGTTTCTTTTGAGAGTAAAATGTACCAAAGTGGTGGATGATTCATATGATCCCTTACATTCAAAATACAGTGGCTTATGTTTCTTTTTTTTTTTTTTTTTTTTAAAGATTTTATTTATTTATTTGAGAGAGAGGATGAGAGGAGAGAGAGAGCACATGAGAGGGGGGAGGGTCAGAGGTAGAAGCAGACTCCCTGCCGAGCAGGGAGCCTGATGCGGGACTCGATCCCGGGACTCCAGGATCATGACCTGAGCTGAAGGCAGTTGCTCAACCAACTGAGCCACCCAGGCACCCAATACAGTGGCTTATGTTTCTATACTAATAAGCATTGAGAAGAGACATAATCAAGAAGCCTTGGAATAATTCAGTTTTTGCATAAAACCACAGTGGTTTAGCTATATTATTACAAAATATTTTGTTTGTATTTTGGTCCTCCAGGACCTATGGAAATTACCAAGCTGATAATGTACTATATAAAATTCAGTACCGGAGCTATATTAGGCAAAGACCAAAAAAAAAACAAAAAAAACAACCCCCCCCAAAACAAACAAACAAACAACTTAGAGCTTTTAATATGCTCATGTGCATTGGGACTCTCTAAGAATATGTAGTGCTTCCCACACCAGTCTAAACTTTTCTCAAGGGGTATGTCAGTGTTTACGTTCTGTGAAGCACACTCTGGGAAAAGTAGAGTTAGAGTCAGTGATAAGACAAAGATTCCCACTGACACCCCTGTTGTCCAAGAGTGTTCTGGAGGATCTAGCCAGTGTAGTGAAATGGGATAAAGAAATGTGGCATACATCAGAAAGGGAGAGAGAGCATTATTATTCTTTGTAAATGATATTAGAAAATCTGAGAGAATGAATTAACATCTATTAAAACTAACAGAGAGTTTAGAGGAATAACAAAATATGAAAGAAATAATTTTCACTTATACTAACAATCAATTGGAAAATATAATAGGAACAAATATTCCACTCATAATAGGAATTTAAAACAGAGAAAGAGAGATCACCCAAAAGAAAAATGGGCAAAGAATATTAACAAGCAATTAAGAGAAATATGCAAATAGCCAATTAACATATGAACAGATGTTCAAATGCAATAATAATCAAAAAAAAATATAAATTAAAACAAGATACCATTTTCCCCTTATGAGAACTGAAATGATTAAAAACGTGGGCAATATCCTATGTTGACATGAAATGTGGAAGGAAAAGACACCCTTCTGCAAGTGGTATTACTCAGAGTCCAGACAGGAAATTAAGAACACACCCAAATTGGGTAATTTGAAGAGCATTTAATAAAAGGGTTATCCATAAGGGTGTCAAGCAGGGTGGAGGGCACCCACAAGGAAGAGGGCAGTCTCCAGGGCTAGAAGCAGAAAAACAAAGTGGAGCAGAGAGAACTGTAACCTTAGGTCTGGGAAGGCAGCCAGCCCTCCGTAATACCACAGGAAGAGCCAAGGAGAAGCGGAACCTCTGAATTCTCCTTCCTTTTCATCTCCTGCCGGTAGCCCCCATCCTGGACAACCCAGCCCAACCAGAAGCCTGAAGGTAAGGGACCTATACTCCCAGCTGAGCCTCTCAGAGCACAAAACAGGGTAGAAAAGGTAGAGGGCACCCCCCTCCCCAGGGTGCAACATAAGATATCTAGCATGTAAGTGTTAGGGGAAGTATAAATTAGTAAAGCCAAATTGAATGATAATTTGGCAACATATATCATAAATTTAAATATTTACATATACCATAATATTTGTTTAGTCATTAAAAAAAGAAGAAGTAACAGTGAGAAAAATATCCAACCATTAGCAGAGGTTGTCTCCAAGGAAGGTTGGGAAGGAAGCTCAAGGTTGTAGGGTCAGCCAGATCTGGGTTGGCATCCTGACTCTAGCTGCTCATTCAGTATTTTTTTTAATGCAAAAAAAGAAGACAGGAAATCAAACTGAGTTGAGGAAGACAGTTTTGATCAAGGCTCATATCACCAAACCATGGAGAAGCTGGGGGATAGGTCTGCCTTCAGAAATACCTGGATCCAGGGACTCAAACCTCATCAGGTTCTTCTCTCTCTTCCCTCCATCCACTCTTGCTCTCCTCCCAGAGGCTACCAGCTCTGCTCCCTCTGGTTGGCTTCATTCTCTCAGGCCAGCTGTTACCGTAAGTTCAATCCATGGCCAAACACAATGATAAAGGTACTTTCTTCAAGCCACAAGGCCAGAGAGAAATGAGTTTCCCTGGTGCTTCAGTTGGAAATTCTTCCAGAAAATGCCACTGCTTGGACAAGCCTGGATCACATGGCCAACCATGACAGAAACGTATGGTAAGCCACAGGACCAAGGGCATGATGATCGGCCCTTTCTGGTACAAATGCCTGACTCTGTGGCCAAAGGACATGAGAATTTTGATTAGCCTCCACTCTACCACAACCACATGTTTGGGATAGAAGAAACACAATCTCCCCCAAATAGAAATTTTCTTCTGGACAACAAAAAGGCAAATAAATACTATATAAATGATAACTTTGGACGAATTACTTAATACCTCTGACTCCCAGTTTCCTCATATATGAAATAAAAGAGGTGATGGTGCCTATATCAGAGGATTACTGTGGAATTAACCCTATGTGTTGATCTTATTCTCTTACTGTTTTTTTATCTCTGTATTTTCCATATTACTCTTTTTTTTTTTTTTTTTTAAATAGGCTCCATGCCTCGCATGGAGCTCTATCTGGGGCTTGAACTCACAACCCTGAGATCAAGACCTGAGCTGAGGAGCACCTGGGTGGCTCAGTTTGTTAAGCGTCCAGTTCTTGGTTTCAGCTCAGGTCATGATCTGATGATCTCAGGGACATGGGATCAAGACCAGGTTGGGCTCTGCATTCAGTGGGGAATCTGCTGGAGATTCTTTCTGCCCCTCCCCCCCAACCACGTATGCACTCTCTCTCTCACACTCTAATAAATAAATAAATCTTAAAAAAAAAAAAAAAGACGAGCTGAGATCAAGAGCTGGATGCTTAACCGACTGAGCTACCCAGGCATCACATATTACTTTATTTTTTTAAAGAACATGTGTTACTTTTAATCATGATAAGAAACCTGTTTCCATTTTGAGAAAAAAAGGAGAGGCCAGCTACATTAATTTAGGAAAAGATGTCAGGTTAAGTTAATTACTAATTACTTAACAATTTGTATTACTTTTATAGTGACTATTTACAAAAAAACTACAACTAACAATTACTTCTCTGTATGTTTTGCATACCTTATCAAATTTAATGCTCACAAAGACTTCATGAAGTTGGTGCAGTCCCCATTTTACTGACAAAACTGAAACGCAGAGAAGTAAACTAATTTACCCAAGGAGACAAAGCCAGTAGCTAAGAGAGCTGCTGTGTAAACTCAGGTCTTTCTAAAGAAGAGGTCAGCACACTATAACCTGTAGGCCAAATCCCACCTGCCCCCCGTTTGTCTATGGCCCACGAGCTGAGAATGGTTTTTCCACTTTTTAACTGTGGAAACAAAGGAAAGGAATACTGTATGACACATAAAAATTATGTGCAATTCAAATCTCAGTGTCCATCAGTAATGTTTTATTGGAACACAGTCCTGCCCATTTATTTACATCTTCTCTGCAGGCTTTCGCACTACATTGGCAGAGTAGAGTTGAGAGAGATCATGTGGCCCGAGAAGCCTAAACTATTTACTATCTGGTTCTTTACAGAAAAAGTTTTGCCAACTCTGGTCTAAATCCCAAACACATTATCTGTCAAGGATCTTTCACTACCTATCCGAATACTGCCTAAAAATTATTGCATGCTGCCACTAGGACGTGTCTGGTGGCCCAAGCAAGAGTATTTCCGTGCAAGAAAATAGAAGAGCACACACAAGTTCATCTTGGGGAATGAAGAGCAATAAAGGAGCTAAAAAATGTCTGTAGCCATACCACCCTGACTGACCTGATCTTAGAAGCTGGGTAGGGTTGGACCTGGGTAGTACTGGAATGGGAGGAGAGGTAAAGAATGCACCAGTTAATGACATCTGCTCAGGACAGGGTAGGGGAAGGGAACGGTTATTGGTTCTCAGTGGCACGTGGAGTGACCATTCACTTACATAAAGTGTTGAGTTCCTGAACGCAAGATCACACATCATTCACAACACCTAGTGGGGGCAGAAAACTTTTTTTGTTATAAAAAGTTTAGAAGTAAATCCTGCATGACATTCTAAGTTTATAAAAGTAATCTAAAGAGAGGCGCCTGGGTGGCTCAGTTGGTTAAGCGTCTGCCTCCAGCTCAGGTCACGATCCCAGGATCCTGGGATAGAGCCCTGCATCGGGCGGCCTGCTCGGCGGGGAGCCTGCTTCTCCCTCATCCTCTGCCTGCCCCTCCCCCTGCTGTGCTCTCTTTCTCTCTCTGTCAAATAAATAAATAAAATCTTTAAAAAAAAAAGTAATTTGAGAAAGAAAAAAAGGATGTGGGTGAGGAGTAAAGAATGATCTATTAAAATTCTTATAACAGAAACTAAAAAACTTTGAATCTTTGTAAATATCAGAAGATAATCTGCTTTTCACTATACATAACAAATATGGACTGCCAGATTCACAGCAACCCTAGGGAGTTTCCTCGTGTATTCCCTGCTTCATTTTACCAGTACTATATTTATACCATCCTTGGAAAATAGTTATCTACTATTTTCTCAAAAATCTCTTAAGACTGTACAATCACGTGTGTTCAGAAAAAAATTTCTCATAACCTTTATACTTAAGCGATGTTTCTAATATAATCAAAATATCAACATTAAAAATAATTTCAATCAGAGAGATGGAACAGTAAATCCATACTTGTTTTATTTCATCATCGACTTACTGTGTAGCTTAGATATATATGAATGTTACCTAGGCTCTAAGTTTTTTATTTATAAATCTAAGCAAATATGGAATATTTTAAGAATTGGACTTAGACATTGTGTGAATTCCTTTATGGTTTCTGACAATAGATGTCAAGTAAGTACAGGGGATTCTCATCAAGGTATCCCTACACCCTATTTCTCAAAGTTAAAAACATGAGTTCCCCTAAGAGAACTAAGGAGCCACTGGGCCACAGAAGAACGAGTAGTAGACAAGACAGATTGTGAGTGCTAACCACAACTTAATCTCTTAGCTTCTGCTTTCTCTATTTTTTTTTTTTTTTTTTTAGATTTTATTTATTTATTTGACACAGAGAGAGAGCCCAAGCAGGGGGAGCAGCAGAGGGAAAGGGAGAAGCAGGCTTCCCGCTGAGCAGGAAGCCCAATGCAGGCTGGATCCTAGGACCCTGGGTTCATGACCTGAGCCGAAGGCAGATGCTTAACCAACTGAGCCACCCAGGTGCCCCTGCTTTATCTACTTCTGAGCAGTTGTGTGTATTTGATATATTGAAGCCCTTTATGCACTGCTAAGTGCCATGAGATGTGAGTTTGTGTTATTGTCCTCAATAATTGCCCTTAGGATCTCAAAGACAACTGATTTAGAAACACAATGCATTGCAAAGACAGAGACAGACCATCTTTAAGCAAGTTTCTGATGTCTGCTTAGGGTTAAGTAATCATGGCATATATTTCACACGCAGCATTACAAGTAGGAATTAAATAGGAAAAGGTTGATGGGTTGCAGGAAATAGAGAACATCTCGTTCTAACTAACTCACGGTTTCTTTGTCTCACTGGGTTGATAAAACTACGGTGAAGTCTTGATTGGAGATGCATATTACCTGGCAGGCAGGTTAACCTTTCTACACTACAGGATTTGGGTTCAAAAGCTGATGACAAAACCACCATGTGTCTAAAAACTGATCTTTTCCAATTCTACTGTGTAAGCAGGTTGAAACTGCTGGGCCTGTTAATTAACCCCTGAATCCCATCAAGATAATTGAAGCATAAACTTAAGATAAGATTTATATGGCAGACAAAGTAAAGAATTCCAGAGCATGAGGCTCTCCACCCTGCACCCTCTTCCTAGCTCAATCTGACAAAAAGCAGATTCCACCGCCTTTGCCCAGATCTACTGAAAGGCGCAAAGTGTGCACTTGGAAACCAAATAAAAATGTAATGCCTCAGACCATACTGTTAAACATATATTTTATAGATATCTGGTCTTACAGAATTTTCTTGTTCTCCTTGTATGTATTTTTTGTGTAGAGAAAGGATAAGCAGATTCCATTGTGGTCTCTTCTCGTTTAGTTAAATGTTGTAGTATTAGGCCAATGATAAGATATCAACTACTTTTATTTAGAAATTATTTTAGTTATAGACAATGATCTGTTTGGCTTTGTTCAAAATCAGCTCCAGGATGATCCTTCTTACATTTCCATTAACTATGAAATTAAAGAGAGGAGGCAATTTTTAAAAAGAGAAATATTGCTTTTAGCCTGAAACCCTAAGTGTTGAGTTTCTGCCTGCAGTGGGTTTTTTCAATTAAATTATAAACCATGGGTAATAGAGATTTATAATGGGAGTGCTGATACAATCTTAACTATAGGGAAACCATCCCACACGCTCTATGCGGTATATGGATGGATTATTTGCATTAAATTATCTTTAGGGAATGCAAACAAAACAAAGAAAAATGTAAAGCTTGTCGCATTATTAGCATAAAATCAAAGTCCTCGAGTGCATAATTGTTCCATACCCAAAGCGTTAACGGATTTTATTCTGAGTTCAAAGACCTCCTAATTAATATGCAAAATGGCCTCATTTTGTAAGCAAGTTTGTTGTTGTTTTTTTTTCCTTCTCAGCAAAGAGACAGTTCCTTGCTGGAGGAAAATACTATGAGGTGTAGAAAACACTAATATTGGTACAAAAGCCCACACATCCATATAGCCAAAAACAGTAACAACTAGATGCTACTAGAATATTTATTTTTCCTCAGTCTATGTATAACTATAAATTGTATGTTTAATCAAATAATACCTAGCTTTGGAAGATTAAGTGTACAAAATATAAAAAGAACGCAGTCTTTCTCTAGAAAGGATCACCTATTTGTACATTTTTTTTAACTATTAAAAAGAAAGAAAATCCAATAGAAAGAGAAATTTTGGACCTAATAATATAAATTTAAATTATGTGACTCCAAATCCAATTTTACAAAGCAGTCCTCTCCAATTTACATGCCCTCAGTCACCAGGATTGTAAAAAGAAAAAAGAATTACTAAATTACACAATTTTTTAAAAAAATGTACCAACAAATGGATGATTTTCCAGAATTCTGACTTTTCAGAATGCTATCAGAATACTATAATCCTTGGAAGTGATTTACTGGGTTATTTTCTTTAATAAATTTCTTTCCAGTATGGACAGTACAGAACAACCGATTTTTATTCTGAGTACTTATGTATTTTTAAATAATTTATGCTCTTTAGAGTATTTGACATATGTTGTAAATCAAACTATAACCACCACAACACTGTCATGTTTTAGAAAATGTAGTAATTTCTCTTAACCAAGAAATAATGTTCAATGAAAGAGATATGAGGTCTTAAAATACAGTACAGTCTCTAATGTGTCTTACTCATGTGAGCAATGGCACATCAATCTACAGGACTCAACCTCCAGCTGTCACACCAGGCTCACTGCCTGATTAGAAATAATCCTCCCCTAATAGGCAGTATTCATGAGGCCAATGTTGATTAAGAATCTGCTATGTGCCAGGGAGTGTGCTGGGCTCCCCATCATTCCCTTTATCCCATTTGGGTTTCATATTTTTATTTTGCATTTATATTTACACACATTTATATTTACCAACTGTAACCTGCTACTGCTAGTTTTGAGATTATCCCATTTAGCAGTGCATTAAACCCTTAGTCAGAATGTTCAAGATGTAAATTCATGCCATGCATTTTATTTTTTTTTTTTTTAATTTTTTTTTTTTTTTAAGATTTTATTTATTTGTGAGAGAGACAATGAGAGACAGAGAGCATGAGAGGGAGGAGGGTCAGAGGGAGCAGCAGACTCCCTGTTGAGCAGGGAGCCTGATGTGGGACTCGATCCCGAGACTCCAGGATCATGACCTGAGCCGAAGGCAGTCGCTTAACCAACTGAGCCACCCAGGCGCCCCATGCCATGCATTTTAGATAAAAAGTTATTCTTTCCAAAAGTCTCCTAGGGTTAGTGAAGAAAGAAGGATAAACAATTTATTAATGTCTTTTTCAAGTTCTTAACACATAATCAATACTCAGCAAATGAGAATGAATGGTTAGATGACAATATTAAACCATAAACCACTTTACTCAAAATTTAAAAAAGAAATGTGTAGAATGGAAGTTTAAAATTTATATTTTAAAATGGAAGAAACACAGATTGTATATTTAAAACTTTACTTTGAATGTGAAAATGCTTCCACTTATTAAAATGCCTTGTCAATAGGAGATTCTGCTTTTGTCTCATTAAATAAGTATGCACAGGTTAAAAATGACATTTATCATACACTTAAAAAAAAAAATCATGTTCCAAAGAGACTTGATTATTTAAAACTTGTTCAACCAGTACCACAACATAATGGCTAAGTTTAAAATTGTCTTCACACTTTTACCCAGGAAAAAATAGCAGCCTCTTTGCTAACTCTGTAAACCCAAAGGTTGAAATCAACGTTGTTAATGACAGGGGAAAAAAACTCTTTGATTATTTTTTGTATTTTTAAATGGAATGTAACAAAGCTTTTCATTTATAAAGCACCTTACAGTTTACTGAGTGTTTTCATATAAGCCACCTTCTTTTAAGGGACTTAGGATGCTTCCGTGAGAAATTTCTACCCACAGATCACTACCCATGACAGTTCTATTGGATTTCTAGCTAGTTAAACCACATCTATAATATAGAATTCAATTCCAGGTGCCACGTTTTAAGAGGGACTTTGACCAATTAGGATGTAATGAAAGGCAAATGTCCAGGTGAATAGGAGAAGCTATAATTTTTGATAAATTATTCAAGCAACTTGGGAAGCAAAGAATAAGAAAAGGTATAATATCTGCTTTCAAATATTTGAAGGGCTGTCATGGAGAAAATCGTATACTAATTCTGTGTTGCTCCAGAGGCCAGAACTAGGATAAAAAGCTGGAAGTTAAAGAAGGCAGATTCTGACTCAGTGCAAGAAGGAACTTCTTATGCACTCGTGCTGTCCAGTAACAGTAACAGCTGCCTCATAAGGGTGATACCGGCTCCGGAGGTTTTCAAGCAGACGTTGGCTATCTGTCAGAATTACAGCTTTTAAAAATTCCTGCACTGGGTAGGGAGTTGAGCAAAAACTCCACGTTTCTCTCTAAGTCTCAGATTCTACTTTTCTAGAGAAGGTGAAATATGCAAATGCAATGTAAAAGATTTTTATTGTATGCTCATTTCTCTAATAGCAAGATGTTTTTAAGTTTGTTTTTTTTAAATAAATATAAGACTGTGATACTCAGTGCTTATTCCCGACTAAAAAGAGTCATTTAGCTGTTAAAAACACCCAATATGTATGAAGCAAGTTTCAGGCATTGGGTCATGTACATTCTGTTCAGACATAAATAATTGCAATCATAAGAAAACAGCTTTCATTTGTGAAGAAACCCTATGATCTTACAATGTATACATGAGTATATATTTAAGGATAATTTTACAACTCAAGAATAAAGAGTCTCTCTCCTCTCTAAAGCACCAGAACAGAATGGAGCAGATATTTCCCTGGAGACTGTAGCTATTGGACAATAATTGTTTGCTTGGCTCCTTGAGGTCTCCTTGTATTATATATAGGACTAAGGAGCTAATATAATTCTCTTCCAAATGAAGATGTATAGGCCTATGTCTTAGTCCTAGTTTTGCTACCAGACGTATGAATGCTCTTAGGTAAGTTACTTACTTCAGTACCCTGCTTAAAAAAAAAAAAAAAAAAAAAAAAAAGGAATTGGATTAAACTATCTTTTTAACTCTTCCTAGAACTTCCTAGTTCTAAGGTCTATGACTTCTATATACATGATACCCCAGTCAAGCAGTCAAACACTGTCAACCTTCAGGAACAAACTATGAGCCTAAAAAGAATTTGCGAAGCCTGCAACTGTGAGTGAGTGGAAATAACAAAAAGAAAAAAAGAGTTGAAGTTTAAGAAGACACATTGTGATTGGCTGTCACTCTCATTGGATGATGATGGCTCTAAAACCTAAGCCCTGATACCCTAAAGTCATAAAATTTGGAGGAAGTGGTAAGAAAGGGAGAAAAGAGACAGCAAACGGGAAAAGGGGAAAAAAAAAAAAGAAGAGAGGAAAGAAATCAATAAGCAGCCAATCTCTGTGATGGTAGAGATTAAGGGAAGCATCAGAAATGGTGAGTAGGAAAAAGAGACAGAGGGGAAATGGAGCAGAAGGAGCAGAAAGAAAAAGGAGGAACCGACACTTGCAGGAACGTGAGGGCAATGGGGTCCATGCAGTAGAAGTGGAAGCTGAGTCTCTTTCACCTCGATAGACCAGGACCCAGCTTTCTTATATTGCAAGAGGCTGGAGTCCGGGCTGTTAGTGACGACCCCCATGCAACGAGCTTAGATCATGTTCAATCCATTCTGTTCATCAGATGAGTGCAAAACATCGTTAAAATGTTTTCATCTCTAAAATGTTTCCAAAAGAGCCTTGGAACTGACCTTTGGATCATGGGGAACCTTATTCATCCAAGTTAACTGAGATCCTCCCTGGTGCATGGAGTGGGTTCATACACAGATTTACATGGATGATTTATAAATAGATATAAAGACCTTCATACTTGAGGGCCTAGAACAAAGCTCAAGCCATAAAGAAATCAAATACATTCTGCCCTTCTTTCTATTCTCTTTCTACTTGGATTTCTTGGGAATTCACATTTATGTGGGCTGACGATGTAAATCCAGCCGTGGGCTTAAAGAAAACCAAGAAGTGAGCAAAAATTAAATCTGCAGATTTCTCTCCATTTTTTTTTCCCTGCGTGTTATTTTCATAGGAATCTGTGTCTTCTGGAAAACTCCAAACAAAAAGCTTAAGTCATTTAGGTCGACTGGAGATATTAGCACCATGTAAATTTCCAATAATTATTAGTAATAATTCTGGGAAACAGAAAGATGATAACAACAAAAACGATAGCCCACACATTGGGGCGCCTGAGTGGCTCAGTTGGTTAAGCATCTGCCTTTGGCTCGGGTCATGATCCCAGGGTGCTGGGATCGAGTCCTGCATTGGGCTCCCTGCTCAGCCGGGAGTCTGCTTCTCCCTCTGCCTGCAGCTCCCCTTGCTTGTGTGCGCACGCTCGCTCTCTCTCTAACAAGTACATAAAATCTTAAAAAAAACAAAAGCACACCAAATTGATGTGTACTTTATTAAAATGTGGGAACATAAACTACAAATGTGCCAAGGTGATATTTCCCTGAAAACAGTAAAAGCATATTTATCTATAGGAGATGATGCGGGATGGTATTTCGCACACGCGCTCCCCCTCACACGTTCCTGTGTCCCTTACCCAGCCCAAACAGCTTGGGCCTCCCACCTCCTCTAACGACAGGAAATGGCCGTTGAAGCTGAACACAGGTAAACAAAAGAATGAAATTCTTAGGCTACATGTTTTGAAATCTTACTTCGAATTAAGAAAATCTAGGTTTCTAAGAACTCCAGGCAACAAACTGAAGCCATAACTAAGGGATCTGGACTAATTCATAATCAGTCACGTTTTAGCTTCTATTATTTTACTAGGGTTCAATCTTCAGATCCTTCAGGGCTGGATTGGATGGCATATGATAGAAAACTGAAGATGGGGCCGAAAGCCAAAAAGGTATATTCTTTGACATTAAAAAAGCATTTAGAAGGTAGCTCTTATTTTCAGCTCCATTTTCACCCTCAAGCTCTCCTTGTCATCCAAGATTGCCACTGGCCTTTCAGCCACTGTGTCCACTGTCCAGGCGGCAAAGGGAGGAAGCGCCAAGGCGCGGCTCAGAGTGAGTCAGCACCTTGAAGAGCCTTCCTGGAAGTCACACAGCACTTTCCTTTACTCTGAATTTAGTCTTATGGCCATAACTAGCTTCAAGGGGAGCTGCAAAATATAATTTTTATTCTAGATAGTAATGTACCCAGGTAAAAATTACTAAGAAATTACTTACTAAGAAAAATTTATTAAGAAAGGAGGTTAAATGGAAATTAGGTAAACACCTAGTGACCTCTACCACCACTAGCTTTTCTCTTTCCCGGGGACATAATATTCTCTGGGCAGGGGAGGGGGCGACGAAAGGGATTTTAGAGGAGATAATTTTGGGAGAGAGACAGCAGAGCCTGGAGATAAGCACAACCAACCTGAAAGGACCAAGTGCACAAAAGCAAAGGTGGTATTCAGAGACCTTCCCCTCCCTGAGGGGGCCCCGGGACCCTCCAGTGGGCCCCAAGAAATAGCATAGGAACAGAATCTATGCTCTCCCACGATCCAGGCTCCGTACGAGTGAGCACTGTATCTCACCAGTGCGGAAGAACTGTGTTAGTCAGTCTGCCCACTGGTTTCTGACTAGGTCTCCCAATGGCTGCTGTTAGTGTACCAGAAAGAGCGTGCTCCTCTAGGCCCTGAGGCTTGCCATGATCTGGGTGGGCAGTGTCCCTTACAGGGGCTCTGGACATTCAGAATTCCCCTGAAACAGAAATTATGACACTAAACATCAAGATGGGTCCTGTGATCATAGGTTTGGTTTGGTTTTGAGTTTTTAAATGTATATTCATAGACACACAAATAAGTCTTTTCCAGAATCCAAAGGAGGAGTTGAAATTTCTCTAGCAACACCATCTGTATTCATTTCACATAACTCAATATTTACTGAGCTTCTAATAAGCAAGTTTCTACCCTCAGAAAACTTCCAATCTAGTAGTGGGGACAATAAAAGCACATTTAAAACTGTAACATGAAGTACAGAATATACTAGGAAAAAAGCAAGGAAGGGGTGCCTGGGTGGCTCAGTCGGTAAGCATCTGGCTTTGGCTCAGGTCATGATCCCAGGGTCCTGGGATCGAGCCCCACATCGGGCTCCTTACTCAGTCGGGAGTCTGCTTCTCTCTGTCTCTCTGTCTCTCTGTCTCTCTCTGTCAAATAAATAAATAAAATCTTTAAAAAAAGAAAAGCAGGAAGAAAAAGCAGAAGAAGAAAAAGGAAGAACTAACCTCAACTGAGTCCTACTATGGGTCTAACACCATGCTAGGTGCATTTGTAACATTATTTAATCCACTGACAAGTCTAAGGGGTAAGGAAGTGGGATCATTCTCATTTCCATATGGGAAAATTAAAGCTTGCTACAAGAATTTAGACCAAACAACAATTACTGATCAAACAGTTTATAGAGGGAAACATTCTGAAAACAGAAAAAAGATCAATAGATAGTTGGCAGAAGAATGGACAAGAGGAAAGGACATTTCAGGAAGAAGGATGAGCCTGAATATACACAGAAGAAAAAATAAGAAGTATTAACCAGTTTAGGTAGGTCAAAAGGATATGTAGAAGATAAGTGGAAGATAAAACCAGAAAACAATGCTTTGTGGTCAAATTGAGAAGATATTTGAAAATAGCAGAGTGAAGAGTTTACAACTCACCCAGTAGGAAATGGGAGTGATAGGGTTACCTGAGGAAGATTTGCCTAGTCCAGATCTACGAAGTCTTTTCCACAATTCCAAAAGCAAAAGTTCTAAAAATCAAAAATGCAGGACGTTGTTTTGGTTCTTTTTTGATACTCTGCCTGGAGGCAAAAGCCAATCTTATCTGAACTCATTTGGCATTAAAGTTTAACATCAACAATACAAGACCATTTATACTTTTTATTTATCCTGCTTAAAGTGAATATTCATACACTTCACTGCAGAAAAACAAGATTTGACTACAGGACATTACCCCAGTCCCCATTAGGGAGACTTTGTAACATAAAGTATCTTCTCCACATTACCTTTCTAAAACTCCAACAATGGAAAAGAAAAATCTGCATTCTGAAACACATCTGACCCCAAGTTTTATATGAGGGATTATCAATGTATCGGATGGGTCAGGGGGAGAACAGAGATGAGCATACTAGATTGGAGACTTCCAATAGTCCTGGCCAGAAAAAAAAAGAACCTGACATACAGTGTATCCGTGAGAATGGAAAAGATGGGAGAATATAAGAATCAGTAGGATCTAGATTTGGCAGCTAATTGGATGCAAAGAAGTGAGGAAGAAGTCAATGGAAAATCCAAGATTAATCGTGGGAGCCCAGTGACAGTTTTGGTAACAATATCAACAACAAAAATGGGATCATTTGTTTTAATCATAGTGGATTTAAGGTGTTGGCAGGACATCTAGGTTGTAACATCAGGCAGTTAGAAATGGGTGTGTAGAGTTCAGGGGAGAAGTCAGGATCTGAGGGGTAAACTTGAGCCACAGCCACAGAAAGATGATATGCAAATGGATAAAATTCCCAAGTAACAAAGAAGTGAAAAACTCCATGCATGGAAATTTGGAAATCACTAGCACTTTGCAACACAGCTTTCCTAGTTGCAATAAAGGTCTATTGCTAAAGATTAGCAGAGGCTAATCTTCCCCCCGTGATGGAGAAACAGGATTGTCAAACACATCAGCAAAAAACTAGGTTGGAGTTCACAAAAAAAGGAATACAATTCCAGAATTCCCTCCTAATAATACCTCATAACAATGAACTGAGCAAACACAAGTTTAGAGCTCTAGAAAGATGTCCCAAAGCAGGTGAGTTCACTTTAAAAAAAAAAAAAATCAATATACATCTCTGAGTCTACATTTTTTATACTCCCAGGCTAGTAGAAACGTAGCTTTTTGTGGAATTTATTACTGTGGCCAGTTCTGACTCAAGCGGAGCCATTCAGGCCAAAGAAAACTACAGTTTGTCAAGTTAACTTGTTTTGTAAACGGTATCTTTCTTACCAATGCTACTACAGATTCATATCGGTCTTTAATGTTTTGTAGCCTTGGTACATGGTAAGAAGAGACCACAGTGAGTTAAGCAGCTATGAACTGAAAGCCACATTCCTCTCCTCCAAAAGCAAAGCTACGGATGGCTTCTTGAGAGGTGTGTTGGCTAATTGTATGTGTCAACTTGGCTGCACCACATTGCCTGCATATTTGGCCAGACATCATTCTGGGTAGTCCTGTGAGGGTGAGATTTGCATTTAAATCGGGGGACTTTAAGAAAGCAGATTGCCCTCCATACTGTGGGTGGACCTCATCCAGTCATTGAAAATGGGAATAGAACAAAAGGCTGACCTCCCCCAAGCAAGAGGGAATCCTGGCAGGAGACTGCCTACAGACTTCAGCTGCATCACTGGCTCGTCCCTGGGGCTCCACGCTGACGGCCTTCGACACAAACTACAACATCCGCCCTTACTAAGTCTCAGCCTGCCAGCTCATTCCGCAGATTTGGGGTTTGCCAGCCTCCATGAGCCAATTCCTTAAAATAAGTCAATATATATACCCCATTGGCTCTGTTTCTCTGGAGAACCCTGACTACTCCAAGAGGGACGGAAGGAGAAAAGCAACATCACTTCAGGTGATCTGAAGAAATTGAAATCTATGATCCAGGTTGTTTGGAAAAAAAGCAATCTAGTCCCAAACCAAATGGTGGAAAGCAAACTGACTTAGGCATTAGATTGGCTGAAATGACAAAGTGATCAAAAATGAAGATTCCATTCCCCAACTTTTCTCATTTCTTGATCATTTTTGTACATCACAGGCAGTTTTACCATCTGTAGACATTTTTGTCTGTCATAATATGGGGGAATTGCTCCTATTTTTAATCTGTTTATTTCAAATTCATTTTTCTGTCCTACGCATTCTATAGCAGTGACACTGGAAATGCAGTTTTTCGTTTATCAAATTCAGACATCCGTGCATCAACTGACAAATTAAGCTATCGTACCACAATTCCAAAATTGTTAACATCTTCATCCTATATAGCTCTATGTGTACAAGTATTTGAATGTTGCATTTTCCCTTTTGTATAAAAATAAGTGGAAAATAGCAAATTAAGCGGTCAAAAATAATTCTCACAAGCAGAAGGCTCATAAAGTTAGCGTACCTGAAGTAAGACGGAGACCATTTGGCATGTGAAGGCAGGTGTACGGCTTCTGTTGCAGCAGCAATCTTCGCTCAGCTGAAGCCATTTCAAACAGGCCATGTGCCTTCAGGCCTCGGGTCTTCTGCACTTTAGAGTTCCTACTGCCTGGAACTCTCTGCTGCCTACTTTTCCCCGGCTTGGTCCCTTTCATTCAGGTATTGGTTCAAAGCTTAGAGAAGATTGCCCTAACAACTCTACTTAAAATAGCCTATCCTTCTGCACCTGCCTTCCAAATTTTCTATGTGGCTGAGCCAAGCTTTAAGATTGGAGAAATTGCTATTACTTACAAAGATTTAAGAATTACCTTCAATATTTTTCTTATTTACTAAAAATACTGTAAAAACTCTGGCATTTTTAAAAGCCAAGCCCACCTTTATAGAAGAAAAAATATAGAAATATACAATAAAGTAAGAGTAGAGCTTAATGAATGACTCCAAGGAAATGTCTGAGAAATGAGCACCTGGTCAGGAAGTAGAACATAGCCATCTCCCCCTGCAGAAAAAACCCCCCAAAAAAGTCTTTATATGCAACCTCAACCACAATTCCATTCTTCCCCCCTACAGGTAACTGCCACGCTGACTTGATGCAAGATCAAGCTCAAGCAAGTCCTGAAGGCTCAGGCAAGCTACATGATCAAGTGGCTCAGATGCCTATAGCAACTCTTTGCTTGTCTTTTAGTTTTAGCGGGTGAGTATGCATCTGTAATTGAGTGTCATTTGCCTGCTTTTGAACTTTTAGAATTATATGGTACATGTTCTTTTGTGTTTACTTCATTTGTGCAATCTTGCTTTTATAAAAGGAATCCACGTTGTTCTATGTGGTTATACTTCACTCACTGAGGTTGCTCTATCGTATTCCATTGCCATGAGTATACCACAATTTACTTATCCATTGTGTTGATGGATGTTTGGGTTGCTTCATTTGGGCTAGTAAAAATAATATTGTTATGGACATTCTTGTAGGGGTAACCTCACACATTTATGCACATGTTTCTGTGAGGTATATACCTAGAAGCGGAAATGCTAGGTTATAGGATATGGAATTGTCAGTTTTTCTAGATTGTATCAAACTGTTTGTTCGAAGTAGTTGGGTCAATATATACTCCTGCCAAGGGTATGTCAGTGTTGGTCTTGCTTCACCTCTTTGTCCACTCTTGTTATTATCCAACTTTTAAATTTTAGCTCGCCTAGTGGGTAGCTAGTGGTATCATTGTGGTTTTAATTTGCATTCCCCCTGATTACTAATGACATTGAGCAACTTTGCATACTGTTTTGGCCATTTGCATGTTTTCAGTTGTGAGGTATCTATTCAAGATTCTTTTGTCCATTTTTCTATCGGGTTGTGTATTTGTTAATATTCTGGAAATGAGCCCTGTATCAACTAAATGTTAAATGCCTTTTCCCATACTGTGGCTTACCCTTCCATGATCTTTAATGATATCTTTTGATGAACAGAAGTGTTTTATTTTAATGGAGTCCAATTTACCAATCTTTCCCATCAAGATGTTACTTTTGTGTCCTGTTTAACACTAGGATCTGAAGGTCAAGAAAATATGCTTCTGTATTTTCTTCTAAAATATTTTTGTCTTTCACATTTTGGTCTCTAATCCATCTGGAATTAATCTTGGTTATGATGTTAGGTAGGAGCAAAATTTAATTTTTTTTCTCCATCATTCCAGGACCATGTTCTGTCCTTTCCAAGTGCGATTCCTATAACATCCCCACTTAACTCACCAGTTGGGCTTGGCAGAAGCAGATGGGTCTCAGAGAATGGCTGTAGAATATCAAATTTAGGTAGGTAATTGACTCCAATCATAATTGCTATTCCAGATGTGGTCTTATCCTGCAGCAAATCAACATAGCCCTGAGTACTTGGTATCCAGCTCTGGATCTGGCAAATGCTTTTTCTCGATATCAATTTGTAAAGCCCACTAGAAGCAGTCTGTTTTTACCTAGCAAATACAGCCTGACACTTTTACTTCATGACTATATTTTACTTTGGGACTATGTCAGCTCTCTGGCTCTGGGTCATAATTCAGTATTCAAGGACTTCGTTCATTTTAACATCCCTCTGAACATCAGGCCGATTAGACCTGGTGAACAGAAAGTAGCAAGTACTCTAAATACCTTATCCAAAAGAGGGAGATAAAAACCCATAAAAATTCAGAAGCCCATCAGCATGATGAAGTTTTTGGGGCTCCAGTGTTTCCAGGTATATGCCAGGATATCCCATGTTGCTTCCCCTTATACGTCTGCCACTAAAGTACAATGCTTTCTAGGCATCTTTGGATCCTGGAGGCGATATATTTTGTATTTGAATGTGATTTTCTGCCCCATTTGATGATTAACCCATGGAGTTGCCTGTTCTGAGTGGGGCCCAGAGCAAGAAAAGGCTACAGATCCCAATTGCAGTACGAGCTGCCTTGCTGTGTGGACCTTGCAACCCAGAAGACCCAGTGAAGGTCAACGTAGTTATGGCCTGTGGTGATGCTATGTAGAGCCCCTCACAAGCACAATTGAACTTGGGGTTTTAAATCAAAGCCATGCTCTCTTTTACGTATAATTATCAGTCTCTTGAAAAAGAGCTCCTAGCTTGTTCCTAGATCTTGGATGAGATTGAACACTTGACTGTGGAATACCAACTGACCATGTGACCCGAGCTACCTATATCATGAAATGGGTATTATTTCATCCATGAAATCTTGAGTATGTACAATGAAGTGATGTGTACAAGATCAAGCTCAAGCAGGTCCTGAAGGCTCAGGCAAGCTACATCATCAAGTGGCTCAGATGCCTATAGCAACTATTGCACAGCTTCTTCTTGGTGTCATGGGGAGTACTCATAACTTGTTAACTGAGGAAGAAAGAACTCAGGCATGGGATATGGATGGTTCTTCAAAATATGCTTCAGCAATTACCATTCCAGTCTACAGTGTCTCTGAAAGGTGAAAGTGAAATCTTCTCAGTGGGCAGAACTTTGAGCAGTACTTCTGGCCGTCTACTTTGTCTAGGTAAAGAAATGTCCATGGTGTAGATCTACAGTATTTCATGGGCAGTGACTAATGGATTGGCCAGGAAATCAGTCACTTTGAAAGAATGAGATCAGAAGACTAATGACAAGGAGATCTGGGGCAGAGATATGTGAATGGACCCCTCGGGATGAGCACAAAATATGAGGATATTTGTGTCCCATGTGATGTTTATCAAAGGGCAACCACTGTGGAGAAAGCCTTCATTGATCAAATGGACAGGTTGACTCATTCTGTAGACATCAGTCCCTCTCTTTCCCCAGTGCTTGCTCAGTGGGCTCTTCTACAAAGCAAATATGGCAGCAGGGATGGAAGTTATACATGGGCTCAGCAACATAAAATTTCTCTCACCAATATTGACCTTGCTGTTATCACTGCCAAGAGCCTAACCTGCTATGAACAGAGATCAATGCTGAGCCACCAGTAGGGCCTCACTTCCTGGGAGATACCAGCTGCCTAGTGGCTAATCACATTGGATCTCTTCTCTAGTGGAAGGGCCAGCAATTTGTCTTCATAAAATACTTATTTTGGATATGAATTCCTATAATACTACCAACCACAATATTATAGACATTGTGAGAGCACAATATAGCTTTTTTTTTTTTGAAGATTTTATTTATTTATTTGACACAGAGAGAGAGACAGCTAGAGAGGGAACACAAGCAGGGGGAGTGGGAGAGGGAGAAGCAGCCTCCCGGCTGAGCAGGGAGCCCGATGCGGGGCTCGATCCCAGGACCCTGGGATCATGACCTGAGCCGAAGGCAGATGCTTAACGACTGAGCCACCCAGGCGCCCCCACAATATAACTTCTAAGTGAAATATTTATTTCACAATAAAAGAAATGTAGCAATGGGCTCATGACTATGAAATTCATAGGTCTTTCCATGTACCAAATCACCCAGAAGTTGACTAGCTTTATAAAGTAACATAATGACCTACAAAAGACTGTTATTTGGCCAGCTGGGAGACAAAACTCTGAAAGGTTGAGGTGCTATCATACAAGATAAAAAAAAGTACTTTGAATCAGTGATCAGTATAAGATGTATTTGTCCCACTGCCAGAATACAAGGGTCCAGAAATCAAGGAATAACAATAGGATGGATTTCTGTCCATATTATATTTAATAATCCACTCACAGAATTTTTTATTCCCATCTCTGTAAACTTGGGCTATGCTGGTTTGGCAGTCTTAGTTCCCATGGAAAGAATGTTTCTAGCAGGGCACACAAAATGGTTCAAATGAATTAGAAGTTGAGATTGACACTTGAATATATTAGGCTCCTTATGATACTAAACCAACAAGCAAAGAAAGAGGTTCCCATAATGGCTGGGGTGATTGATCCTGATTATTACAGCAAAATTGGGTTACTGATACACAATGAGGTCAACAAGAACTATGTCAGGAGCCCAGGGAATTCTCTGTTGGGTTGCCTCTTAATATTTCTTGTTCAATAGTCACAGTTAATAAGCAACTCAACTACTGAGGAGTTAGATCCTTCCAAAATGAAGTTTTGGCCACCATACTAGGTAGAGAGCCTTGACCAGTGAAAGTACCGACCAAAAGCAAAGAATGGAGTAGAGGAAGAAGTTATAAATATCAGCTGTAGTTTCATGACCAGTTATAGAAATAAGTACCAAAGTACTCATGAAAATTTGTTTCATTGCTTGTTCTGTATATCTTTGTATATATTAACTATTTTTCCTTCCCTCTTCCCTCAAGTTCTTCCCTTTCCCTCCCTCAAGTTATATAAGAGATGGTGGTGGTGGTGAACTTTACAGTTTCATCTTTAGTTTACAGAATATCCAGGGGGAATTGTGGAATTGTAACTGAACTAGAATTAACACCAGTGAGTATAATAGTAACTGATGGGACTTTAGTTCTCCCCCTTTGGGAGAAAAGGTGAAAATCTCTTCATTTGTACAAAAAATAGTTAAATCTGCATGGATGGAAGCATAATAATTGTACAGAAATTTAAATATGGGTAGGGAGTATGTGGGAATGCTTAATAGCTAAAAGGGAAGATTGTGCTGGTTACTTGCTATAGGTACTCGGGTCTCTCACCTCTCACTTCACACACACACACACACTCTCTCTCTCTCTCTCTCTCATCCTCCTATATTCTGTGGTTCTTCTGGGTTGGGATATTCAAACTAGATTTCCCAGACTTCTTTGCCAGGTGGATTCCTGTTGGGTTTGGTCAATAGGAGGAACTGCTGGAAGATCTGAAAGCAGCACAGGTACCAGCACTGTGATAGTTGTTGGCATTTGCTGTAGTGGTACCAAGTGGCAATTCCAACAGACAAAAGATAGTACCTATCAGCAGCTTTAGCTCTGGTCCGGGCAGCACCATGTGAGCAGATCTGGGACCGATTACAACAGCAGGTACACACTCTTGGCAATTTCTGAACTCTGACGGCATCACCCTCCCCTCTTTTTCTTTTCTGTCATCCAGTCCCATTCCTTTTCCTTTTTGCTCTTCCAGCTTTCTAACCAATTCCTGTTTTAAATTCAGTTTGAAATACCTAAGCTGGTTTCTAATTTCCTAATTGGGCTTTAACTCATTAACCAGTCCTTTCATTTTTATATTTTTCAGTTCTAGAATTTGTTTGTTTTGTTTTTTTGTTTTGTTGTTTTTCAAATACAAATATACCATATCACCTTTTACAGTTTCTAATACCAGTTCCAAGTTTGGCTTTTGTCTACTAGAACATACTAAGCATAACTGTTCCATGATCTATGTCTAATAATTCCAGCATGTAGCGTCCCTGTGGGTCTATTTCTATTGTCTATTATTTCTGTTGTTTCTCCCTGATAGTATCTTGTCTCTTCATGAGTCCAATTATCTCTGATTATTTGCGGGATATTGAATTTTAAAATTACTCATAGATAAAATTTGACACCTAGGATAATGTTATCTTCCTCCAAAGATTTGGAGGATATGGGAGCATTAGAATCATGGACTACTTTAATCCAAATTCAAAGTTTAAGACTTTCTGGACCTAACAGAATCCTCAAAGTTTAGCTATAGTACTAGGACAATTAGTTTATTTACATTTCAGTCTTACTCTTACAGTGTAGTCCTTCAGGGGTCCCAGCCCTTGGCCTCACCTCTTCTTTCTTCCAGAAGTCCTAATTATCTTTTCATAAGTACCTCAGGCTGAAAAGAAAGCATCAGAGTTTGAGACAAAAATATCAATGGAAACAATTCTCTTCTTCTAAAGTTAATAAAATACCAAAAAGACTCTTAAAGACTTTTTGCATATAATTTTAAATTTTCTTTTATTCAGAGATGGTCAAATTAAATTTATATAAGTCTCTAACACTGTCAAGGTTAGTTTTGCATTCTGATGTGTATATTTGTGAAAGACTCAGATGTAAACATCCAAGAAAGTAATCATAACCAATACTTTTTAAACATAATTTTAGCAAATAGAAATTTAATTAATTTGGAGAAAGTCACTACCAACATTCAGTTTTGCCTGATTCAAGTTCTTCTCTAGGGGTAGAGGGTCAAATCTGAAGACAAAAGTTTGGAGGAGAACCACAAAGCATGGTATGGAAAACACCTGAGCAGAGAAGATTCAAGGTAAAATAAAGGACTAGCAGTTCTGTTGTGATAAAATTCAGACCAGCCCCCTACTACTTCTACTATGACAGCCTCGATGGCAGTAACTTTTAATCTCCTTGCTTAGTAAATCAAATGAAGCAGTAATAATGACCAGCCCCAAATTTTCAAGCCTATTTTCAGTTTAGCATACCAGTAGCCTAGCTTCTCCTTGCCATATGCTGTTCCCATAGAACAACCTAACTACATTTACCAGTTCTCCAAGAAAAAATCATAAACACCCTGGAATGAGGTAAAAGGAACCAAAAATCCTCTCATTAGAACCCCATAAGATGATCAATAGGTAGGTATAATTTAATTATAAGGGTGCCTGAAAGTGAGACAATCAGATTGAACCACCATGATCCCAGAGAAGCACTGTCAAGAAACACTACCCACATGCTGCAACTTTTCCTCACTTATGTCTCCCATCAGTTATGATTTTATAATGATACCACTGTACTTCACAGATTGCAAGGAGAGGGATTTACGTGGCCTCTCCTCCATCACTTGGCCCCTTATTTTGGAAGCACAGTTGGCTTTATGAACACAAATATCCTTTCTCAAACATAAATGCCTCCTTACACTTTTGTTACAGATTGTAATACAAGCTTTCATTTTATGGCTTCTTCTCTCCTTGGGTCATAATAAATATATTTTAAGATTATCACACTTTAACAGATTTCCTAAGAAATAAAAAATAGTATCTCTATATCATTTCCTCCATCCAACAAGTCAAGTTCATTTTATGTGAAACATTTCTCCCCTTGTAAAACCAGAAGGTAAGTTTTCCCAAAAACTATTTTAAGGCACACCTGGGTGGCTCAGTTGGCTAAGCATCTGACTCTTGATTTTGGCTCAGGTCATGATCTTAGGGTCGTGACATCAAGCCCCACGTTGGGCTCTTACGCTGAGCATGGAGCCTGCTTAAGATTCTCTCTCTCCCTCTCCATCTGCCCCCGCAAAAAATAATAAGAATTTTCATTTAAATTAACTCTCTAATCCTACAACTAACAAGTACCATGCTATCTAGGACCCCAAAGAAAGTGATCAAAAATCACATTCTATAGAACTTCTTTGGTTTGTATTTAAACTAACAGTTTATGCACTTTCACAAGGAAATCAGTGTTATATTTTTCTTAACATTCAACTTAAAACATCAGACATAATAAGCTGAATGGGGGAAAATCGTGATCAAATGCTAAAAATGTAAACATGAAAACAAATCTTTAAAAAAAAAATTCATTTAATTACAAGAAAATTGGCCAGAAAATTGCACAGTTCCAAACAAATCCTCTATATAATCACAAGGGCTCATTTACCATCATCATTTTATATTTATCTTTCAATAACATTCCATCTATTGAACCTAGTCTTTACTGGCAAAAATTAGAATACATGGGTGTTTTTACTGTTTAATAGTCCATAAACAAAATGGGCTTTTTTTTCCTGAAGTTAGAATGGTGTCTATCATTTTGCTTCAGAGAAACTTTAAAATTGTTTTCTTATGAGGATTTCAATTAGCCATTCCCCAAACCCACTGTAAAACACAAAACAAAACAAAACACCACTGCTGTCTTACTAAGAGATTCCTGTCTTTCATTTCATTTTACCAGCCCGAGCACAAATTCAGAGAAAAGCTTCTTAAGTCCTGCAGTTTCAAATTCCTTTTGTAACTCATCCAACGATGAATACTCTTTGACTTCAAATGCCAGAAACCTGCATTATACAAGAGAAACTCATGAATATGCCTAGATTTGTCAGAGTATAATTATCGATTCAGTTACTTTTCCATCTGCAATAGTACTAAATTATACCTTTTGTGTTCTGTCTGTACTTTTGTTTCAAACAGTACACTCATCATTTTCTCTTTGCATTTCTTTCCACTTGAGTCCACATCTACTCTGGAGGTTTTCTGAAGAATCAGGTACTCCTAAATGATAAATCAGTACATTAAATACATATCTTACTCTGAATCTCCAAGTCCTAGTTTTAAAGGAGCCAAGAACCTGCAGGCTTATTTTCCTGCCTAGAGTACTCTCTTTCTGAATCCAGCAGTAAGAGGGCTACAGTGTCTTCCTATACTAGGCAGCAGAATGTGCTGGTAGAAGGTTTAAATCTGGACTTCGAGGCCTCCTAGATCTGATTCCAGGCTAAGCCCTCTGTGCCTCAGGAACCTACTCCACAAAATGGTACTCAGAACGGCACCTACCTTACGGGAAGCTGTGATGACTAAATGAGTTAATATATGCAAAGTGCTCAGAGGTCAGCCTGGCACACATTGCTATGGCACAATTAATAGTACCAGCTAGTGGCAGTATTATGACTACTTCTGTGTCTGAAAGAACTTAACAGGCACACAGCACTGACCATTCCAAATTGGATGGCATCTATAAATATGTACCTGAAATTCTCAATCCTGATATATAATCTTAAAAAATTTAACAGAGATATTTACATTAAATGGCACTTTAGGGAAAGCTCATAAAAAGGAAAAAACTCTTTAAATAAAAAGTATTAATTTTGCACATTAGCAAAGTTCTAGTCATATGAATAAGTACTTATTAATTAATTGATGGATCCAATCTGAGTAGCAACATCTGCAAAACAGCTGCACTTAGCCTAACATTCCTGAGCTGGCTTAAAGAAAAATCTGAGCCTTTTAGGGAAATATGAACAAGGAAATTAATTTGTATTCATTTTGTCAGCCAGGAGTTTACCCAAAATGTCAAATTTTATAGATATACTATAGATCACCTTGCAATATCTGGTTCTTTGGTCAGACCTCAAACCAAGATTTAAATTAAACTTTAATTATTTGTGGTATCTATATGCTACAACGCCAGCACTAATCTGGTGAACCAAATAAGTACTGTGATAAGCGCTCATCCTGAAAAAGCTAGGTAGTTATTCTACAAATCTTTCAGATTATAGGTTGTGCAAGCTAAGTCTGTTTTGAATAAATTCAATTGTAAGTATTCTTGACCCAACCCATTTGAAAGCATAAACCTATTAAGTGATTTGTAGCGCTTTCAAGATTTAAAATATTAATAAGCAGCTTTCCTCGTCTGGTCCCACATAAAACAGGTTAGATGAGTTGAGCATGCGAACTTGGAGAATCTGAAGAAGATGATGATTTTGAAAGCAGCTGCTGAGACAAGTCAGGTGGAAAGCAAAAGTTAGGTAGGAGGTGGGTGACAAGCTGACAGCCTAAGGAAGCTACTACTTCCACTAACACTAAATCCTGGTTACGAGGGACCAGCTCCGCTTTCCAGGTGTTACAGAAGCCAAATTAAAGTGTCAGGATGTGTTTTTAACTGCCAAAAAGTTAAAACTTTTACACACTACCCACAAACAGACACCTTGCTGTGCCTGAGGGATGAGATACAAATATGCACAAACTTTTAGTGCACATTTACAAAGTCGAGGCGCAAAGCTAATTAGAGAAACAAACATTCACACACCACAGAGATTTTTTTTTAATGACCTATCCCTTTCATTATGTGGAATAATTTTTAAGATATAATTTACTTATTCTTCAAGCTTTGCAAGTTTGTAGTTGTAACTAGGAAATAGAGACATTCTTTAAAAAATGGAGACCCATTAACATCTTAATGATTAATCTGTCCCATTGTCACAAAACACACTTACAGACACACCATTTTAGCAGAAAATAGCCAAATTCATATTCAACATTAAACTTTTTGGCACCTTGATATTGCTTCTGTCTCCTTGTAGTAAAATCAGTATTATTTTACCCAGGAACATCAGTCTTCCTGTCAGCTTTAAATCGGAAGCCCACTTCTCAACAGTTTTGACATATTTGGTCTTTGCTCTCATGTGATCTAAATGCACAAGAGTTAGCCACAGTCCATCATCCACAATCGTGCCTGTTGCAGAAGTACACTTTGCACTGCCACTTCCAGTGTCTGGTTGGTTGAGGACGTGCCTGAGATTCTGCTGAATCCAGAGAACCAGCCCGTGAACCATAGGTTCCGACAAAAGGTTCTCTGCTTGCTTAAGTAACTTCTCTTTCACAGTCACGGACTGGGCCCGGGTCAGGTGTTCGGAGTGAACCGAGATACCAGGTAGACACGAAGGGTAATTGAGTGGCAAATGGAACACCAATTCTAAAGGTACATCCGCACCCGTAAGTCCTTCAGCTTTTGTGAGGATTCTGAACACGGTCCCATCTGTCTCTGGAAAGCATCCAAAAATAATGATTAGCTATACATAATTCGATTTGAATGGCACACTAAGAAGTTAAAATTTTCGTTTCCGATGTCAATTTATGTTTCATGAGAAAACTGGAGTTACTTTACAAAGGAGACACATAATCCCAAGAGAGCCCTGATTTACAGATTATCTCCTTCAACCATACACATATACTCATGGATTCCTGTATCCCAGCACCCAGGGCTTCTGTGGCATTTACATTCGCCATTGCCCCATTTTTATTCAGGTTTACCAGAACGGCTTCTCATCACACGATTTTTTTCTACCCTCACTTAGTTCTAATTCTGGAAACTCAAAATAAACTCACATGAACATTCAGAGAAAGAGTGTTGCCTATCTATAAAATCAGTGATTAATTTAAAAGTTACACAGTGCGTCCAAGGAAGGTCATCGTGTTGCAAAACCAAGTCAAAGCAAACACTGGAATGCTGTGTGGCTGCAGGGCCCGAGAAACTGATGACTGTGCATGAGACAGTAACTGCCTGGCCCCGCTCTTTTCTGACTTCAAATGTATTAGTATCAGTGTAACATGAAGGTAGCAGGATGAACTAAAATGGGACGGACATCAATTCAGCCCTCTCTGGCTCCACGAGGAGGAGGAGGGAAGCACACACAGGCTAGGAGATAAAACACTGCTCCCTTTCAGATTTGCTCGACTTCACCCCTCTGATGTGTTCCACACCGCTTCACCCCACTTTTCAAAAAGTTGATAAAACGTCAGGCTGATTCATTCTGCAGGGGGCAGAAGCACACAGATCAGAAGAGCAGAGTAGAACAGAACTGGGTGCAGACGAATCTCTTTGAAGCTAACTTGCCTCTCTCTACCCCTACTTCTTTCACCACACGCCCTTGTTCCATCCTCCTTCACGAGAGAGGCAGGCAAACCTTCCTCATTTTCATACCTGGATTGCTGCTCAATAGCCTCAACAACTGGAACCTGACTGTGTCCCCCTTGAAAGAACCAAACAGAACATTAATATGGCTGTCTAGCCATCTGATTCCATTTATATAAAAGCTCTTGTTACAGATGTTGATTCACACGGGACCAAACACATATGCTACAAAAAGGTTTTTGTTGTTGTTGTTTTAATAGACTCTTTGGTATCAGATGCAAAGTACTACTATTTTAAGACACCACCCTGAAACACAGATAGCAACCATTATGAAGACCATATTAAAATGATACAACTAAAATGTGTTTACATGAGTAAAATGGGTACTGTATAAAGAAAAATTTTCCAGACCTAACTTAGTACATTCCTCTACAATCCATCATGTTTCTCAAAACCCTTCTTTCTTCCACCCAGTTCCTTATTTTTTTAATATTTTATTATTAAATAGGGTCCCTATATGTCAGTTAGATCAGTACACTTCACTATGTGAAATGGGCACCATAAATACCTACAGACAACATATGACCAATAGACTGAATAAACTCTCCAGAAATCCTTTAGGGAGCCCACTTTCTCCTTCATAGGGGAGGCATAACTTCTGAAGAACTTCATATATTCATATTATTCATCATTCAACAAACATCACATCTCTAAAATCTGTCTTATGGTTCCCATGGTACTTTGAACTTATTTCGTGGTACTTTCATACCAGAACTATTATGGTTGAACCTAATGAACTATTTTCTTCACCACTGGAATATCTCAAAATCTTCTTTTTAGACAACAACCAAGAAATAATTTTACAAGTTATAAGAAACTTTTAAATTTTACAGTTAAACAGTCTGAGCACTAGCTTGTAACCATGGGGCTCACAGGTACAGAAGTCCTTGCTACCTGTGATAGGCTAAAAAATGGCCCCAAAATGTGTATGTGCTAATCCCCAGAACATGGCAAAAGAGCCTTTGCAGATGTGATTAGGTTAAGGATCCTGAGATGGGCCCTAAACGTAATCACAAGTGTCCTTATAAGAGCAAGGCAGAGGGAAACTGTACCACAAAAGGCAATGTAATCAGTGAAGTCAGATGCCACGCTATTGGCTTTGAAGATAGAGGACCATGAGCGAAGGGGTGCAAGAATTCAGCTCTAGAAGCTGGAAAAGGCAAAGAAGTGGATTCTGCCCCTAGAGCCTCCAGAGGGAACACAGCCCTGCTGACCACATGCTTTCAGCCTGGTGAAGCTGATTTCAGACTTCTGACCTCCAGCACTACAAGAGAAAGAATGTGTGTTATTTTAAGCCACCACATTTTTGGAAATTTGTTATAGTAGCCACAGGAAACTAATATAGTACTTGTGTCCACAAGGCAAGCTTTTCCCTTCAAGCAAGAATCCCTTTCTGATCAAAACTCTGAAACCCACAGTGTTCTCCAATCTCTGCCATATAAGTACCCACCTATTCCTCCCCAGTGCAGGTAACCAACTGACAGAAACAGGCAGTCCAGGGAGAAAGTATGAAAATGCTATTGAGCTGGCCTTTCAAATCCTGACGAATTTGTATTTTTCTCTCTTAGTGATTTTCTGGTCCTAGTCAGCAAATAGAAAACAAGGGAGAGGGACACCTGGGTGGCTCAGTTGGTTGGGCGTTCAGCTCTTGATTTCAACTCAGGTCATGATCTCAGGGGGGTGGGATCAAGCCCTGTGTTGGGCTCCGTGCTGGGTGTGGAGCCTGCTTGGGACTCTCTCTCTCCCTCTCTCCACCTCACGTTCTCTCTCTCTCAAAAAAAAAAAAAAAAGCAATGGGAGAAATCTTTACTTTTGCCTTAGAAAATTGTAAAATTATTAGTTATATGGTTAGAAGAAAAGTTGCTTTGATTTTTTCAAGAATTGGGAAGGATTAACATCCTTCCTAATTGGTCTTCTCAGAGACAGCGACTCCCTGCCCATTCCCCCCCACACACAGACACACACATACTGGGGCTGCAAACTAAAATTACACAAAACGATGTTATCTCTATAGGAAAATGAAAAGCCCAACAACAACCCCACTCTGCTGATATTTACTGTGGTAATAAAATTATACATTCTTTTAAAAACTCATTTTCTCCCTAAAACTCCAGAAGTATGTATATTACCCTGCTTTCACATCTGCTTTAGTTTGTACATGCAATTAAACCGGCTCTCTCTCACATCAGAATTTTTCATATAACCACATGTACCGTCAATCTGATTTTTTCATTAAAAAAAAGATACACAAAAAAACAAAGTTGCCTCTATCTGCTTTAAGACTATTAACAGCTTAGAAAGAGTGATTAACAGAAAAATAATCTGCTCTAAATCTCATGCTAATCTTTGCCCCTCCCTGACCTCAAAAAACTCATTAAGTTTAATTCACAAATTCATCATTGTCAATAAACATCTATGCCCCAGAAAACTTATGCTTGCCCTAGAAAACTAAAATTTTCCTAAGTTCCAAGACTATTTTAATCCAAAGATCCTACCAAAAGATGTAGGCCTTGCCTCTGGTTGAAATTCACATAAAAATTCCCTAGTTGTTTTTTTTTTTTTAAGTCACCCTGCCTTATAATAAGTGTATCAATTTCATAAATAAAACACTAACTAAAATAGGTTTCAGACCTTGTTCTTCCCTATAAGTACATGAAAGAAATTATACACCTAACAACACACCAAACAACAAAGTTTCAAACTAGAGAAACTGAACTGAACCCCAAATTCCACAGCAGTGTTATTTTTAAGGATTTCCCCTATTTCATAGTCACACAATAGGAACTTAATGAATGCTGTCCAATAACAGAAGACATTGGAAAATGTAAACAATTTAATAGAATGAGTTCTTCAAGATTTATTTAGAGCCCATTAAGAAGCCATATACAACTGACTTTCCTTTTACTTGCTTTTTTTTTTTTCTCAATTTTTAGATATCCTCAAAGTAAGCCTTTGTTCAGAAAACCAAGAAGCAGCACCCAATCCCCTCTTGTACTTCCTTGCATGGGGCTTTCTTTCCTCTTCCTCCTGGGCAGCTCGCCACAAGTATGCATCCACTCGTGCTTGTTTTTATGCTACGGCTGGATTTTTATATGTGTTTAAAATGTGGTTAGAGAAAAAAAGCAAAAGGAAAACTAAAAATAAGTGAAGCTAAAAGTGGCAATCCCATCCTTTAGAAGTCAAGTTCAAGGCTGAATTGGTTTTACAGAGGTGAGCACAGTACTGACAATCAGCAGGAAACAGAGCTGAGCAGATTTAGAGGGGTCAGTGGGTGACAGTGATGATTCATTTTGCAAGAGGGCCCAATCCAATCTGAACATGAGTGTTAGCAGAAGACAAAAATTCACGCTGAAGCTACTGTGCAAACATATTATATGATATTGAGTCTTATATACCTCCCATTTTACAACTTTTTGATCCACAAGATAATTTCCAGAAATACGACTCCACATAGAATGAGCACTAACGACAGCAATATAATCTGTGACCCTTAACTATCTCATCAGGAAAATAAGGATTTATAACAATATCAATTTCATCTATCTGATAGGTGTGCACACATATGAATACCCACACACTCCCCTTCAAAATTACTCAGAACATAAGTTGGGTGAGACGCATCTCCTTTCTCTGGGTGCTCATTATTGCTCTTTCACAAGTGTTATCCTTGCTAAGAATTCTTTTCCTCATGCAGCAGCCCCATCTCTATCTAAGTGTCCATACACTCTGGTGTCTGGTGGTTACTTAACCAGCCTGAGCATCCGTTAACTTCTCTATAAAACAAAGCTAAGAGTACCCCTCACCAAGTAAGATGCATTTGAAGTATGAGGTACATGGAAGGTGACCCCATTAAACCTGGCACCTGGCCTGACTGCACTGTACGGGGAGGGGTAGAATATTTCTGATTTGGTCTACCCACAGCACTCCATAATAGACAGCAGTGTGGGGGTTTACATCATTTGCACCCGTAAGAGATAGTTATACCTGATGCCTCTTACTATGAGCTTACTATAACCACTGTAACGAGGCCATGTGCTTAAGTCCCCTGAAATTCCCAGCACAAATTAGCCCAACCTAACTGATTCCAATTAGTCAGGCTCTTCACTCTTATGGTTGACCCTTGGGTTGGCAGCCTAACCCTTCCTGGGCAACCTCATACCAGAAGTGCAATCCCACCCACAATGTCCCACAGTGTTCTCCTGATTCCAGGGGCAACAAGAAGCAGCATTATTTGCAGGGAGGCCAGAATGGAACTGATGGTGTTAAGAATGTTCTGGTATCAATCTTGTATCCTCCAACCCAGGCTGACAGTGACCGTGAGAACGACAGGCAGCAGCCCGCTGTATGTTTACTGTGGTCTATTAAAGAAGGCCTTACCTTACCCTTAATTCCCAGTTGTGAACATCAAACATCCCTATTTCAATCACTGAATTGTTCTATTCTCCAATGAACCTTTCAGCAACAAAATGTCCTAAGTTGTTACACTGAATTCTTTTATAATTCAATTACTTATTGATGCCAGAATGCTGAATTAAATTAATTAGGAGGCATGGCTTGAAAGTCATGCTCAATTTAACAGCAGATAAAGGGTTCACAGTGTTCTCGCTATTAAGAAACTGCTCTCTTTCTTTCTATGCTTACTTTTTTACGTTTTCTCTGACCCATCAGCAGTATCTTATGCACAGCAATGTACTCATGACCGGGCTCACTACCACTCCATCCTTTTTAAGGCGTGATGGGAAATCATATGTTCATTTTTCCAGGATATTTCAACTGAGCCATTATGAAAGAATTTAGAAAAACTGATGATCTCCTAAACAGCCTGCCTCAGGCAGAAGTAATTATCAGTAGAGACATGGAGACAGTGAGTAAGATGATGAAGAATTACGAATGCTATCCAATCAGAAGGGGGGGGGGGTGACAAGAAAACACTAAAAATAAATTATTTCATATGGATTGTCAACGATAGCTTCTATATAAGATGCAAGACAGGCTAGGCACTGAAAAGGAAGCAGCTCCATTACCCGAATTGGTTCACAGTGCCAGGTTCAGAACAGTGGTCACATGACCACAGGTGATGCAAGGAAGAACACATGAAAAGGCCCAGCTCTGGCTTCCTGTGTGAATAAGCAACCAAATGATACCATGAAACTCATCTTAGTCCTAGATGGTTTTCTCACAACACCCAGAATATTTTTAGACTACTTTCTTAAAGGTCAACCAATTTATGGTCAGAAAGGCAATTTTAATAGTTGCTGAAACATAACAGAAGGCTAAATCCCATGCCAAAAAATTTACATAATGTATTTAAAAGCTAAGTGAAAATTGAAAGTGCAGTTCTGGTTTATACTTAATAGAAGTCACAGACAGGGACAGAATAAGTTTTGATAACTATTATCAAAAAATAGCCAAAAGAACCTTTCTAGACTAAGTTCCCAGAGGACATGGGCGGTGTCTTTGAAACCCTGTCAGTGTTTACAGGGAATCAGTACACGTGAGTTAGATCAACGCGCCCCCAAGAGCCTCTAGTTGACAGCCACCTTTCAGCGGACTAGAAAAACGCAAAAGAAGAACTATCAACTAGGAAACCTCACTGAGAAAAGGTTCGGATAGAGCACTGGGCCAATTCAAAGATTCATTCAACAAACATTTACTAACTACCATATGCCTGGCACTGTCCTAGGTGCACGGAGTTTTGTGGTTACGTAACAGACAGGGTCCCCGCCCACCTGCAACTTGGCACACTCAATGCCCAGAGAGTTAAAACTGTGGTTGAGTGCCCTGAAGGAATAATGCACAGAGCTTACAACGGGCAAAATGCAATTTGGGGCAGTTGGGTTTAAACGGGGGGTGTCAGGACAGGCCTCTTTTCAAGGTGAGACCTGAAGTCAACACTGGCGGCCCGGGAAGCCGGGTGGAGCGCGTTCCGGGACCAGGGCTGCGGGCGCGCAGGGCCCGGCGCTTGGCCCGTGGCAGCGGGGCGGGCGCCGGCCGGAGGGGCGCGGAAGGCGGGGGCCGCCGGCGAGCCGCACCGGCCTGGGCGCTGCGGTCTCCGTCCCCTGCGGAGCGCCGCCACACGGTTCACGTTGGAGGGGGTCGCCTCACTCTCCCGCCTGCTCCCACACATCTCCAGTCCCGGTGCGTGTCGTTCCATCCTTCAACCAGCCGGGTCCGCGAGGGGGGCCCCGGGGCAGGGAGCCCAGTGCCGGTGGTGGGGAGGAAGGATGCCCGGCCCCTCCCTCGCGGGGGTAGTCACCTGAGCGACTCAGCACTTCCCACTCGTCGGGCCCGCAGAAAATCGCTGCCAGGGCCGAGAGCTCCTCCCGGGCGGGCTCCGCCATGGCTGCCCCGATGCCGCCGCCGCACCTCCCCTTCCGCCGCCGCCGCCACCGCCCCTACCGGCCCGGAGCGGCGCGGCCGGGCGGCCACTGGGGGGCGCCCCGCGTCTCCCCCGCGCACCGCCCCGGGCGGGGACGGGAGCCTAGGAGTCCGCCCAGCAGCTCCTGCTTGCAGACTCGGGACGCCCGAAATCCCCCAACTTTAGCCCAGGCTCTGAACACTCACCATTCCCGCCCAGACTTGGCCCTGGACTGCCGGGGTGGACAGACTGGAAGAAAGGAACTTGACGGTTAGGAAGACAAAAACAAGCAGGAAAGTGACCAGTGAGGAGGTGAGCCCTGGTCCGGCTCAGAACTGAACTAGGTGTTGGGGACCTTGCAGTTAGCAGGAGATACTCTGTCCCGATGAAGCTGTTAGTGACTCTGGCAGTGTGAGACACCCGGAAAAGGCCCAGGGCAGTAACAAGCCCAGATGCTGAGCTGTGACTGGCGCTGGGACTCTGGACCAGGGCCGGATTCCTGAGACCTCTTTCTCTTAACCCAGCAAAAGCCTAGGACCTGCAGGTCCTGCCATTCTAAGGATGTTACTGGGGTGGCTCTGGACCTTGTGGGGAGCTATGCGCCAGCAACGTCTTAACCTTCCCCATTTGTCTCCTGCCTTCACAGGGGGCAGCCCAGACTCCTTGGCCTTGGGGAGTACATCAAGTGTGTAAACGTAGCAAACTCTAGCTTTTCAATATTACTCATTTTGTGATATTTGATGCAATACAAAACAGTGTGGCTCTTAAAGCCTAATAATGGAATGATCGTCCTTGAATCCAGCACTTCAATTGAAGAATTTGAGCAATACCAATTGGGTAACAGAATTATCAATCCATTCTGTTCCAGCTTTGATTTAGTGAACAAGATTACAATGATCCTCTGTGATAGTTCTATCAGTCAGCGTGTTTAGCTTGTCCTTTTGTTTTTCTAAGTAACAATTTAAAATTTTGCAGCCCCAAGAAGTGGCTGGTCTAGTTCACTGAGGTTCCACAATTTCTTCTTTGTATCAGAAATAAGTTTGTAAGATAAATCAGAGAACTTAGATGGCTACACAGTGACTCCTGTCATTGACCTACAGAAGTCACAACAAACGGGGCTGATTTTAAGATTCTGAATCCATGTTACCATGCTCAACATCATTCCCACTGTTGCTAAAAAGAGATTTTAAAAAGAAAAAGATGCTGGCTTCCAAAAAAAGAAAGGAAATCTAACCAGATAGACTGCAGGAGAAATGCTTTTCGCAGGATGCCATGGGATTTCAGTGACCCCAAGTAATTAAGAGCACGGCTGTGCACATAATTGGGAAAGACAAAGGTTTATTTAAACTCATAATTATCTCTAATGTGGCCAATTTGTTTAATAATAATTTTTAAAATTTCTTTGAGTTATTTCCAAAATAGCAGTTCAGTAGGTTCATAATTAGCTTCTAAGGAATTTGGTGAACAAAAGAATAAATTTTTAATTTAAAATATCACTTAAGTTATTTGATTTTAGTTTGAAGTCCAATGTCAGTATTAAAATACAAATATTGGTTATTTGACTTACTTATTTAAGATAGTCTACAAAAAATCAAATAGTTCATATCTTATTTTTAATTTCCCAGATTCAACATAACTGATATGAGTGAAATAATATGAACAGCAAGACTCCAGTTGTCAGAAATATTAGGAGGCAATCACAAAGCTTGCTGTCAGCTAGGGTTTCATGAAATTGATGTAAGAGTCCATCAATCTATTTAAAATTTTCTTGTCAATAGGTTTCTTCTTTGCTCTTCCTTTCTCTGTTGATTTCTTAACCTGCTTTTCATCCTCCATTTAGCATGTTTAAATAAAAAAGGAGTCGATGTGAATGTCTTTTAAATTGACACTATCCTAAGGCCCTGAAATCCCACGAATGAGTTTCTACTCTCTGACATTTGGAAGAAATCATCACAGAGAAAGCATAATGTCAGCTTGATATTTCTCGCACTATGAAAATATCAGCTACGTGTCAAATATCTAAACCCTACCTTAATGTAAGAAATTTTCTTGTATTCACAGGCTACTGAAAAGTCTAAATATTTCAATGTGGAATGAACGTCTAGACATGTAGATGAATGTCTAGTTAGAGCACGGTCTCTCTGCCTCTCCCTCTCCAATTCTTCCTCAAACAGTGTGTGATTTGCTAGAATATTATTTATACATGCAACTTTTCTAAACAGTTGTTTTACCAAGACCATAAGGAGGAGAAGTTTTAAATCTCTGACCTCCAGTTAAAACCACTAGCTCAGGAAACAGTTCTTCTAGCTTTTCTGAGAAAACACTTCTACTCACTTTATCACTGGGTAGTATGTAGACCTAAATACTCACACTGTATCTGAAAATGTAAGTCAAACCCCACTTGGGCATAGAAGTAAGAATACACAATTTTAAGAGTATTAGCAGAGGTTGGTTAAATGTTAGTATCATGTCAAAAAAGCTAAGAATACTGAAGTAGTGGGACGTGATAAGGAAAATGATCATGTTAAGACTATAAGAAAAGTAAAAATACTTTTTAAGAACTACTAAGAGTATTGTATACCTGAAACTAATATAACACTGTATGTTAACGAACTGGAATTAAAAAAGAGAGAGAAAACCACTAAGAGTAAAGAACAAAAGAGGCACTGAATGCCAGCTTGTGAAATGAACCTGAACTCCAATAAGCTGTGCTACTGGTTCTCCTAAAGAGTTTCTGTATTTACTCATTTCATAAAATGTTCTTGGACACACATTGATTGTTGATTGGCCTGACCCTACAAGCTGAGTGTTTTGAGATACAGAAATGAAAGCAACAAGCCCTTGCTCTCAAAGACTTTAGATTTAGGTTAGACAAGTAAACACAACGAGCAACAATTACAAGTTCTTTCACCACATTTTCTTATTGGTGTGAAGGTCAATGTAATAGCTGAAAGCAATGGGTGGAGTAACACGCACTTCCCACAACTTCCCAGAGAAGAAATATGTTTGTAATGTATAGGAACATAGTCTGTTTCCAAAGGTACGTAAAGACCGGTGAGTTGGTCATAGTTCTTTTTGTTCTATTAAAGTGTGAAAAGTCACAAACTGATTTTTCACCAAGACAACAAAATAAAAACAAATAAAATATGAGAATTTGACCGTGACTCTGCAATCATACCATTTGGTGGCAAGATCTGCCTCCACCATGTCCAAATAGTTTGTACTCACTCCCAAAGATTGGTGACATTCTGCCTATGAGAAACATGCTTGATCCTTATGCATGAGTGATATCAAAACAGTTCCAGCTTGTTTTGTGGGAAAACATCTACATGGCCCAGGTCCAATGACATAAAAGTTCAATGCCTTATCAATATTATAAAAACAAGTCTTCAGTATCAGTAGGGTTTTAGAGTTTGTATAATTAAAATAACATCCAACACTTAATTTGGGTTATTACTGTAACTGGATTGCTTTCATTAATTATATTTTCTCACAGTATACTACTAGTATAGCCAGTTTTTATTATGGGGACAGGGGGAGGGTAGTTTGGGAACTATGTGACTTTTTAAAAATACTTCCTTTCAAACTCATAAAGGAACTATAAATGAGGAAACCCTGCCATTTTGGCAAAATAGATTCTCAGTGGTTGAAAATAGAAAGAGGTAGGTATATCAAAGAACCACATCTATGACTGGGAAAATTAGACCTGGATTTCCTTTTTTAAAAAATGTGGGGGGGGCCCCTATAGGCAAAAGATGTATTAGATACAGAAAGAGGGAGGAAGAAGGGAATGAGGGAGAAAAAAAGGAATGGGGGAGAGCACAGAGCAGGGAAATAGGAAGGTGAACACTTAAGAAGATAATATGGAAAGGATGAGTTTTATGAAGTGAAGAAAAACATGAGTTAATAATTTGGCTTTATTTCTAGAAGAAAAATGTAGCTTCATCTGCTTTTGAAGCAATAGAAAGACCTGAAACTTTATTCAGTAATAACATGAGATCTGAGATTTGCTTCAAAATAATGTAGAAAGGGTCGAGAGGCTGGAGTATGCATGTGGCTGAGTTGACCATAGATTAAAAACTGGTGTGGCAGAGTTGTGAGTGCAGAAGGATTTGGTATTTTATTCTGCCTACTTTTGTGTATTTTACCTTCTCTATAATAAGTTACTTTTAAAACATATTCAATAGAGAATAGGTCAAGATATTTGACTTTTGCATAATGCTCAATAAGGAGAAAAGAACAGAAATAAAGGGGGGAAATAGGAGGGGAAAGGAAAAGAAGAAAAGAAGCAGGATTAAGTAGAGAAAACAGAGTCGGTGAGAGGTATGAAGAGACAGAAGATAACAGGTTCGAAAGTGGTATGTCCAATAAATGTATGGTTTAGGATCCATTACAGGTGAGAAAAGCACAAAACCTAAAACTTCAGCACCTTTAACGAGATACTGGGGTTTTGTCTTAGAGGTTCAAGTGGAGGGAGGCAGGCAGAGCTGGGGTGCTCTGCAACATAGGGACCTATGGTCCTTCCCTTCCGTGGCTTTGCTCTGTACAGCATCGGGTCCCCACTGTCATGCCATACTCCAGGGTGGTCCCTGGAGCTCCAACCACCAAGTCTACATCTGGTCAGGAGAATGGGACTCAGTCTAATCCCATTGACTGGAATTTAGTCCCATGACCACTCCCAGTTTAGGGTTGGAAAATGGCATTTTTATTCTAGGAGGCCATGTACCCAGCTAAAAGTGGAAGAAAAAATGAAATATTATTATTATTCCTTTCTTATTATGGAGAAAGGGAAAATATTGGGAGGCAGCTGGTAGTCTCCACCACATCAAGTGGAGTTTTAGTCAAGAGATTAAGTTGTCACATACATAATTCTGTAGAGCTCACCTTTTCCCCATCCCTTGACTGCCACCACCCCTCACTGTTTGTCTCGTCCTGTTTTATTTTTCCCATAACATTTACCATTATCTGAAATCACCTTGTTTACATGTGTCTTGTGGTTGCTCCACAGAAAACAGGATCAGTCCCCCATCAGCACCACCAAAGTGATTCAGCTGTCCAAAGTGATGAGGACACACGTGTACCAGAAGGGTCCAAAAGGGTTTACTGCTCACATGCTGAGCTTTCTGGGAAGAATAGGGCAATTCAAAATGGCCTGACTGAAGTCAGGGGTGAATGGCTCTGGTGTTCATTGTGGTTAGGGGGTGGGGCCAGGGTTAGAATTCTAAACCCCAGCATCGCTGGGGTTTCTGTGGTCTGAACAAGGGAGGGAGTGCCCAGACTTTCTCACCCACTTGTCCAGAGGCGGGACAGAAGGGAAGAGGGAGGGCTGGGGCTTAAAAGCTGTCAGCAGTCAAACATCAAAAACAGAGTCAGACATGTTTATTGTCTGTCTCCCCCAGAATTTGACCTCCATGAAGCCAGGGGCCTTATCAGTCTTGTTCACCTCTGTATCCTCCACATCTAAAACAGTGCCTAGTGAATTAGGAATGCAATGCATATTTGTTGATACAAACAAACTCACTGCAAAGTTTATAAACTCTTTATACAACTCCTTATTCAGCAGAGTTATGGAGCACCTACTATATCCTAGTGACTTTATGAGATCTCAGGCATTCCATGACGATGACTGAATATGACACAGTCACCATCCTTCAGAAGCTCCCAATCCAGTTTGGGAGAGACATCAGCCTTTCCTGGGGCTAGCTGGTAAGTGTCTTGCCAGGTGAATGGAGGGCTGTCAGAGAAGGCCAAGGAATTCTGGTTTGGCCATCATGTTTGAGTTTCCCCATCATAGGGTACAAGGAGGAAAGCTGGAGAAAAAGATGGCTGGAAAAATAAATCTCTACTTTCATTCAACAAGCATTTATTGAACACCTTACTATGTGCCAAGTATTACACCAGGCCCCGAGGAAACTATGGCTTTTGACACAGACCTCTTGGAAGTTGTAGTGTAGTGGGAGAGACAGGTCGTAAGAGAGAACTCATTTGGTAATCAGCAGCCTGTTGAAATCATGGCAATAGATGAAATTGCCTGCCTGCATCTCAAGAATTTCGTAATGACGGTGATGTTTCCCAGCAATTGGAACAGAGAAGCACTGGTTTGCCAGTTTTTCTAACACAATCTGGATCAAGACAATAGTCCCTTTGTGGTAGGGTTTCTGTATTTCCCTGTTGTTTTCACTTTTTTGTTTCATTCTGTTTTCAGTGGAGAGAAAAATCAAGCCAAGAAAACAGAAAAAAAAAAATTCCTTTGTGGCACTTTTATCACTTGGAAGGGTCTCTGTCTCTCCCTAGGAATATAAAAACTATCTTAGAATAGAAAGGTAGATCTAGAATACTTGGTCTATTGTTTCAGATGAAATCCTGCTATATTTATGTGATTCTCATTGCTCTTTGAAACCTTGATTGGCCAGTAATTTCTTCACTGATAGCTTCATTTATTTTAAAAGGAACATTATACTTCAAGAAAAAGCAATGACCAGGGTTCCTACTATTGGGATCATATTACCAAATACTCTGTCCCATCTCCTTCTCCTTTCTTATAAGCTACTTTCCCAGCTCTTTACCTGGTGAATTCTTACTCGTTCTTTAGATCTGAATCACACCCCTCCATCTGAGTCTGAGTTGAGGACCCTTCCTACATTTCCCCACCACTTATCATATTTACACACTTGTCAAACTGTACTGTAATTGCTTATGTGTCTACAACCCCAGTAGGGTATGACTTTCATGTAGTGAGTAATAGACATTGTGCTTGTCCTCATTCTCTGGACAGTGATTGACTCCTTGTTGGGTGGACAACTTTTGAGCCCCCACTCTGTCCAAAACTGTCTTTGGTTCTGGCCTGGTTATTCTATCTTTGGTTGTACCTCCAACTTTAGCACAGTGACTGCCATATAAAAGCCACTCAATATTTGTAGAATAAATCAAGAATGAGTGAACCCACAGTTACAGTGTCAAAGTAAATAGACTGTGGTTCATTTTTTCTTATTACCTCTACTCTGATTCCGACCAGATTTTATTAGCCCTTGAACATGTTAATACACATCAACATTAAGCAAGCAGATTATTACCCATGTCTTTGCTGGAATTACATTTGGAGTAATGAAGAAAGTACAAATGGGCAAAAAGTAGTGAATTACTCCTACTAAAGTCCCATGGTTTCATACAGGGGAGTGAAAGGGAGAAGTATATTGTCACCTTACAGTAACTTTGTACATTTCAGTAATAGTCTCCCACAGTTGCCACTTCACTTTGTTATATACAAAGAAAAAATAAATTTTAAGTAATTATTTACAAAATATAAAGTTTTGAGACTGCTGGGCTAAGTCTGGAAGTCATGTGGTAGGTATATAGTGTTTATATCCTAAATTGAAATGGGACACCACATGCTACCTGATCCAGCCTGGCTAAAAATATATCATATTTCCACCTGTGTGTGTGTGTGTGTGTGTGTGTGTGTGTGTGTGTGTGTGACTAGGGTATACATTTTATTTACTATTCAGGTTAATATTAATCATTTTAAAAATAACAAAATCACTTGAAGACAGGGTAATTATATATAACAACATAGCCATAGTAATTAAGTTACAAAACAGATTTTTCACCCTGTAACTCATGATCACTTAAGAAGTTTCGTTTTTCCTTTTTTCTTTTCTTTCTTTTTTGTTGATACTTTAATATGTTGTTGACCCATGATTTAAGTTAAAAGACCACATTATGTTGAAGGGGGCCCAGGAACTTTTTTGTTATGCTAGAACTATTCTATTTCTTGATTGGGGTGGTGGTTACATGAGTTTATGCCATTTAACTGTACTGTTTTAGACCTATGCATTTTATTTTACATAGCGTATATCTCAATTAAAAAAAAAAAAGAGTACTGGGAGGAAAATACATGTTAGTAAGTTCATCATACTTTTATAAGATTCCTTTTTTTCTGATTTTGAGCTGAATGTGCCCTCAACTTAAAATTGAAGGAAGTTGTTCTTTTAAAACTCTTAAGCCTTGCTGCTGCTTGATTTTTATGTTATAACAACAAATCTTGGCAAGAAAAGGCTGCAGGTCTCAAGTATCTTCAAATGGCACCAACCTGTCTCTGTGAGTAGGATGCTAATAGAACTGAAGAAAACCATTCCGTCACTTAGTGCAAGTTGTTTTTAGCCTAAAACTCAGCCTACCATTTCCTGTTGATGTAAAAGAAAGAAAATGTGATTGATACAAGTACACTTCATTTTATACAGATTAAAGAGGGGTTATTCAAATACTCTCTAATGTGCTAAACGAGCTCACTATTTCAAATAATTTTATGGTGACTTGTTTTTTCTAAGTGAGGGACCTGTAATAATGTGGGCTGTCTATCATTTGTACATCAACCCTTAGATGCACATATTTCCACGTTTTAACAACTCTGAAACTGGGAGTCTTTATACCATTGACGGCACCTTGCATTGGCCATTGGCCAGGCAGTAGACACTGACGTGGCTTGCACATGCATTAACTTGGATGTTCTCCTTGATCACATGATTTCTGGTGAGATCATGAAAGAAGCAGTCTCAAAACTTGCAGAATGGCAGAATGAGTATTAGCAACTTGGAAAATATCCTAGAATCTCAGCATTAGTGGAGTGACTTCTTTAAAAGAAATGCTGTTTCACTGATGCTCTTGATGGAATAAAGGATGATATATATGGAAAAACACAGACACTGATGCCTCTGAGTTGAGACATTGATTCACAGCCATCAGACACAGAATGTGAGGGAGTTTCAGGAATATTTTAACCAATTTATTGTTCTATCTTCCTTTTTATGTATGTACAACAGTGGTATTTGATAATGTACCATCTAAATAAGTCTAGAAAAGCTTTTTCAAGAAGTGTAAAAAATTCCAAGTGATAAGAGACTGAACCATAGTATAACTGGCAGTATTTTGGGGCAGCATATTTCATTTTTGATGGTACCTAAAATAATGGCTTATCTTACAACTGATGGCATCTTACATGCTCTTGAAGCTGATCATCACAATTTTTGTCTGTTGGCTTTTCAGCCGGGGGGTGGGGGGGGATGAAAGAGCAGGCAGGAAAGAATCTTAAGTGTATGATAACAATAGTACTATTTATTGAGTAGCTACTATAGGCCAGTGTTAGGCTAAGTGACTTATGTATATCATTACATGTAATTCTCCTCAAAAAGTCTGAGAGAAAGTTACTACTGAACTGACTTTTATCAGTTCAGAACCATTAAATAACATGTCCTAGGTAAGTCTGCAAAGCTGAATTTGAACTTTGTTTTGGCTGACCTCCAAAGTTCTTGACCTTTTTATAATAACTTCCCCAACTCTCCCCCTGAAGAGCACTCCAACTAGTCTCTCTCTCTCTCTCTCTCTCTTTTTTTTAGCTTTACTTTTTAAGTAATCTCTACACCCAATGTGGGGCTGAAACCCACAACCCCGAAATCAAGAGTCACATGCTCTACTGACTGAGCCAGCCAGATGCCCCAGCACTCAAACTACTCTGAAGGGTTAAATTGCTTCAAGCTTATGCACTCCTTGCTTGCTGACCTAAATCCCTTGGTCTGTAGCAGAATTAACTTACTTTCCTCCAGATTTGTAGACCACTGGCCTTAAGGAGTGAAGGACCAGACTTTTCCAGAAGATAAGGCCTGACTGCATTTGAAAATAGCTGCCAAAGATGCCACCAACTCTGTTCGGGGTCATGTCAACAGACACCTAACCGTCTGGGCACCTGCTTCTCCTGCCAGCAGCCCCCTCCCTTTTCCCCTTTCAAACCCTCTGGCTTCCCCTAGACAGAGAATATGGTCTTTGAGATGTTAGTCCACTGTCTTCTCAGGTTGCCAGCTTCCTGAGTAGAGCAACCTTTTCTTTCTCACCATCACTTATCTCTCGAGTATTGATTTTGGAGCCACAAGCAGCCAAACCTGAGTTCATAACTGGTTCTCTGTTGGGTAACACTCCAACCCCGCCATCCCCGGAAGTTCAAATGAAAGCTTCAAGAAGATAAAGATAATGAGAGAGAGAGTCCTAGCAGCATTCAGTTCTGTGCAGGTTTTTCTGGAAGACAGCTCTATCTTGATTTGGGAGTGCAGGTCTTCCTTCAATTGTGTGAGCTATCCCAGAATCCTAACACCAAACCACCCTCTTTCTTGGCCTTAGCCAGTTCCCTTTGGGACTGCATCACTTGCCACAAAGAGCATACTACTATAACACTTCACAGTTCTAATACACGTACACATTTTACTAGTGATAGGAAGAAATGACTTCGCACACACTTTTATTTTTATTTTTTAATTTTATTATGTTATGTTAGTCACCATACAATACATCATTGGTTTTTGATGTGGTGATCCACGATCCATTGTTTTCGTATAACACCCAGTGCTCCATGCAGTATGTGCCCTCCTTAATACCCATCACCGGGCTACCAATCCCCCCTCCCCCCTCCCCTCTAAAACCCTGTTTGTTTCTCAGAGCCCATAGTCTCTCATGGTTCATCTCTCCCTCCAATTCCCCCCCCCATTTTTCCCTTCCTTCTCCTAATGTCCTCCATGCTATTCCTTATGTTCCACAAATAAGTGAAGCCATATGATAATTGACTTTCTCTGCTTGACTTATTTCACCTAGCATAATCTCCTCCAGTCCCATCCATGTTGATGTAAAAGTTGGGTATTCATCTTTTCTGATGGCTGAGTAATATTCCATTGTATATATGGACCACATCTTCTTTATCCATTCATCTGTTGAAGGGCATCTTGGCTCTTTCCACAGTTTGGCTATTGCGGACATCGCTGCTATGAACATTGGGGTGCATATGGCCCTTCTTTTCACTACATCTGTGTCTTTGGGGTCAATACCCAGGAGTGCAATTGCTGGGTCATAGGGTAGCTCTATTTTTAATTTGTTGAGGCACCTCCACACTGTTTTCCAAAGTGGCTGTACCAACTTGCATTCCCACCAACAGTGTAAGAGGGTTCCCCTTTCTCCACAACTTTTCCGACATTTGTTGTTTCTCTCCCTGTCCATTTTTGCCATTCCAACTGGTGTAAGGTGGTATCTCAATGTGGTTTTGATTTGAATTTCCCTGATGGCTAATGATGATGAACATTTTTTCATGTGTCTGTTACCCATTTGTATGTCTTCTTCAGAGAAGTGTCTTTTCATATCTTCTGCCCACTTTTTGACTTGATTATTTGTTTTTTGGGTGTTGAGTTTGAGAAGTTCTTTATAGATCTTGGATACCAGCCCTTTATCTGTAGTGTCATTTGCAAATATCTTCTCCCATTCTGTGGGTTGCCTCTTTGTTTTGTTGACTGTTTCCTTTGCTGTGCAGAAGCTTTTTATCTTGATGAAGTCCCAAAAGTTCATTTTTGCTTTTGTTTCACTAGCTTTTGGAGATGTATCTTGAAAGAAGTTGCTGTGGCCGATGTCAAAGAGGTTACTGCCTATGTTCTCTTCTAGGATTTTGATGGATTCCTGTCTCACATTGAGGTCTTTCATCCACTTTGAGTTTATCTTTGTGAATGGTGTTAGAGAATGGTCGAGTTTCATTCTTCTGCATGCAGCTGTCCAATTTTCCCAGCACCATTTATTGAAGAGACTGTCTTTTTTCCATTGCATGTTTTTTCCTGCTTTGTCAAAGATTATCTGACCATAGAGTTGAGGGTCCATATCTAGGTTCTCTATTCTGTTCCATTGGTCTATGTGTCTGTTTTTGTGCCAGTACCATGCTGTCTTGGTGATCACTGCTTTGTAATATAGCTTGAAATTGGGCAACGTGATGCCCCCAGCTTTGTTTTTCTTTTTCAACATTTCCTTGGCGATTCGGGGTCTTTTCTGATTCCATACAAATTTTAGGATTGTTTGTTCCAGCACTTTGAAAAATGTCATTGGAATTTTGATCGGGATGGCATTGAAGGTATAGATTGCTCTGGGTAGCATAGACATTTTAACAATGTTTATTCTTCCGATCCATGAGCATGGAATATTTTTCCATCTTTTTGTATCTTCTTCAATTTCTTTCATGAGTGTTTTGTAGTTCCTAGAGTATAGATCCTTTACCTCTTTGGTTAGGTTTATCCCGGGGTAACTTATGGTTTTTGGTGCTATTGTAAATGGAATCGTTTCTCTAATTTCTCTTTCTACAGTTGCGCACACCTTTAACACACAGTCCGAGCCCAGCTGGCTTACTTCACTGAGCCGCACAAGGGCTGAAGATGGCTGTTTCAGGGACAGCCTGCAGCCCTGGAGGCGCCTGATTCGGCTTGGGTTTAAGCTAGAGTAGTGCTCCCCGGCGGCGGCTCAGGTTTGCTCTCCCCAGCTTCACTTCCCCGGGTCAACCTCGGTGGGGAAGCACACGATCCTCCTGAAGAATCAGCAGAAGGCCAAGAGTCGCCTAACACTACGTCGCGCACCTGCGTCACTCACCTCCCTTCATCTCCTGGCGGAGGCATCTGCTCGTCTCCCACCGTCGCAAGAACACGAAGATATTTTGAGGGAGAGAGACCACATTCACATAACTTTTATTACAGGTATCTCATTATAATCGTTCTATTTTATTAGTAGTTATGTTTAATCTCTTCTTCCCTAATTGAGAAATTAAATTTTATCATAGGGATGCCCGTGTAGGGAAAACCATGGTATATAGAGGGTTCGGTGCTACCCACGGTTCCAGGCGTCCACGGGGCGGGGGAGTCTCGGAAGGCCCGCCCGCGACAAGGGGGACCTGCTGTATGGCTTCAGCAGCAGGGGCGGGGGAGCAGTGTACAGCTCAAAGAACACAGGACCGGGGCGCCAGAGTGGCTCAGTCAGTTAAGCATCTGCCACTTGGTTTCGCCTCAGGTTGTGATCTCATGGTTGTGGAATCAACGCCTGCATTGGGCTCTGCGCTCAGCGCGGAGTCCGCTTCTGCCTCTCTCTCCCTCTCCCTCCCCGCTCACAATCTCTCTCTCTCAAATAAGTAAATGAAATCTTTACCAAGAAAAAGAACACAGGACCACAAACCTACTCGGTTTCCCTGTGAGCAGCTGTTTGCCTACAAGCTGCCTAACTCTGAGAACTCAATTTCCCCAGCTGTAAGAAGATGCAAATTACGAGATGATTTCGAAGAACTTCTCTGGTGTTAAAATTCGTGGCTCCTGCACAAATGAAAGCCATCCAGATATCGCGTGAGTCACACTATGTGTAAATAAATCCGGTGGCTTTCATGGCCAGTTCCACCCTCAGTTTCTTTGATAATATGTATTTTTTTTTAGTGGAATTCAAATTCAATATTTCAAGTGATATGCTTAACAAAATTAAAAGTTTTGCTCAATGGTAAGAATTTTTTTTATACTATAAAATATTTATGGATGAAATAGAAGAAATAAATTGATGTTAAAAACCTTATCTCCAGGGCACCTGGGTGGCTCAGTCGTTAAGCATCTGCCTTCGGCTCAGGTCATGATCCCAGGGTCCTGGGATCGAGTCCCACATCAGGCTCCCTGCTCAGCGGGAAGCCTGCTTCTCCCTCTCCCACTCCCCCTGCTTGTGTTCCCTCTCTCGCTGTCTCTCTCTCTCTGTTGAAAAATAAATAAAATCTTTAAAAAAAAAAAAACCTTATCTCCAGGAACTATCTGAAGATTTTTTTTTTTTTTACCACAAGACTTGTGACTCAGGGAGGGAAACCCGCCAAGTTCTGGAATGGTGCACTGAGTTCTCATTCTTACCCCAGCATACATCCTTGAAATGGAAGTCAGATCTTTAACATTAGGCAGTAAGAAGGAGGCTGAAGTGTCCCTGTTTTTCCTTATGGACTACTGATTTCAAATTTTAATAACAAAATAGAATATATGATTACTTTTCTCCCCAAAATGATGACCTTTAAAAATACATATTAATAAATGATTTGAAATTATTAAAAAATTGTATATTCAATCTTAGGTAATTGAAACAATTTTACAAAGAAAAAACAACTCTTTAGCAAAAAATGTTGACTTGGAAAAACAAAACATGGAATGTGATTGGAAAAGTATGATATTATTATTTCTTCCAAAAGCACTAAATATCTTTTTTTCAACAGAAGTGGAATTGAGTCTATAATCTGCCTTCAATTAATAATGTATTTGAGGAGAGACTCCTGAATATTTTTGTTTGTTTGTTTACTGGTGTCATGTAATCACCTGGAGCAGCTCTTTCCTAACTCAGTATTAAATATGGCTTGGAATTTTTTATAACTTTCTATGATTTCTAACTTGCTTATACTCAGGAAATTTTTCAGGGAGTAGTCTTCCTCCTGTGTTCATTGCTTTGGGTAACATTTTAACAAAAGGAAATCAAGGGAAGGAACGAAACTGTCTTTACCGAATTCTAATTATGTCCGCTGCCTGAAATGTTCACGCCAACAGACAGGGGGCCACGGAACCACAAGCGTGAATATGTGGGCATGTCTGTCTACCTGTCTGTGCTTATACTGGGAAAGGCTTCCCAGCAGGACTTGCTGATTCAGGCATAGCAAGTACACCTTCTGCAAGAGCAAGGTTTGCCTTTCAAAATCCGTCAAGGTGAACTCTCGGCTCCCCACCTCCAGATCTCCAGTCATCAAGGCATCTTAATTAGTCACATGTAGCAAGGCCCAGATACAGCACTAGTTCCAACAGTACGTAAATTAATTGGCTGTGAGGGCCAGGAGGAAGCTGACTCTCTGCGTGTCTCGCAAGTAGCTAACAGCAGTGATGTTCAAAATACTTAGCACTGATGCAGCTTGGGCCCCAACCAATCTGATGAACGTTAGGCATAAACATACTGGCTGCAGCAGTGCACTCGGGTTGAGTGTCACCCTGAGGGCCTGGTGCAACTTTATAGGTTACAAATGCATTTTAAAATATATTATCTTCAGGGGCGCCTGGGTGGCTTAGTCATTAAGCGTCTGCCTTCAGCTCGGGTAGTGATCCCAGGGTCCTGGGATGGAGCCCCGAATCGGGCTCCCTGCTCCTCGGGAAGCCTGCTTCTCCCTCTCCCACTCCCCCTGCTTGTGTTCCTTCTCTCGCTGTGTCTCTCTCTGTCAAATAAATAAATAAAATCTTTAAAAAAAAATACAATAAAATAAAATATATTATCTTCATTCATATGTGGAATTTAAGAAACAAAACAAATCAGTAAAAGGTAAAAAAAAAAAGAGTGAGAGGCAAACCAAGAAACAGACTCAACTATAGAGAACAAACTGATGGTCACCAGAGAGGAGGTGGGGGCGGATGGGTTAAACAGGTGATGGGGATTAAGGAGGGCACTTGTGATAAAGCACTGGGTGATGTATGCAAGTGTTGAATCACTATATTGTACACCTGAGACTAATATTACACTGTATGTTAACTGGTTAAAAATATATATAAATATATATTTTCCCACTTAATCCTCAAAAATTTGTTATGTAGGCATTATTCTTTTTCTAATTTATAGGGGAGGAAATGGAGGTTTGCTTACAGAAGCTAAGTTGTAGTAGGTCCCACAACTAGTAAGTGATAGAGCCTAGATAAATTATGGCTGCTTAACACAACCAGTTTTATTCTGTAGTTTGTCTTTCATTATCAGTGCTAATTATCAGGACGTGAAACTCAATAACTTTAATGTTTTAAACAGTCTTATGTATTCAGAAACTAGAAAATTAAAACTGACAAAAGTGTTGATTCAGTATTTCAACTTGAATGGAGTATTATTCAAATCACTCCATTACAGGTCATTCCCATTAAATGACTTCTTTCTTGGCCTATGGAAATGTTAACGACTAGTAAAAGAAATAGGTGAAATATGTGAACACTTTCAGTATTTCTGGGAGGCTCTTCCATGCTCTTAATTTCTGCTACTGTCAGCATGTTAATAATCTGTATTGAAAAATATGAATCAAATAGCTGACTTCCTGGATAAAATTTATCCTACAAGTTTAATCTCAGTAAGCAAGGCATGAAGTCATTAGGTCTTTCGTAGGGGTCTAAAAATTGACTTATCCAGGAAAGAAGGGACAAAGCTCCTGTTTAGAAAATTCCAAATAATTCATATAAATACTCCACCTCGAGGAGGTGGAAGCTAGCTCCTGACTCCTTAAGTGTGGGCTTTGCATAGTAACTTCCATTGAAAGAGGACAGTATAGAAGGGGAGGGAGGGAAGTAACTTTACAGTGGAGAAATTTGACAAATACTGCCTTAGCCAGGTGATCAAGCTTCACATCAGCAGTGATTAGTCATGTGATTAAAATGACTCTCTGAGTCTTCCTCCCAGAAGCCTATAACCCCAGTCTAATCATGAGGAAAGCACCAGACAAATCCCAGTCGAGGGACATTACACAAAAAATACCTGACCAATACTCCTCAAAACTGCCAAGGTCATGGGGCACCTGGCTGGCTCAGTCAGTAGAACATGCAACTCTTGATCTCAGGGTTGTGAGTTCAGCCCCTACATAGGGCATGGAGCCTACTTAAAAACAAACAAAATTGTCAAAGTCATCTAAAACTAGGAAAGTCTGAGAAATTGTCACAGCTGAGAGGAGCCTAAGGGGCCATGATGACTAAATGTTATGTAGCCTGGATGGGATTCTGTAACAAGAAACACCAGGTCTCAGTGAACTCAAAATTCCTCAAGAAGCAGATAATACAAGTGAGACTGGAATTCCTCGAAGCTGCCCTTGTTCTGAGAAAGCCTACCTCCAACATCACCCCCCCCCACACACACACACACAGTTATCCCCTCTCATTTTGCTTTCACAGCCAAGGTTCTTAGAAGGAAAGTGCAGACTTAACAGTCTCTACTTCATCTCTAATTCATTCTTCAAACCAGTGCAATCATGTGTCTATCCAACAATGACTCAAAGTCCAAATCCAGTGGGTCCTTCTCAGTCTCCACTTATGTGACCTGATAAAAACTGAAATTGTTGATCACTCATTTTTATAAAATGCCCGGTTTCTGGGGCTCCTGGGTGGCTTAGTCCGTTAAGTGATTGCCTTCCGCTCAGGTCATGATCCCAGGGTTTCAACCCGCATGGGCTCTCTGCTCAGCAGGGAGCCTGCTTCTCCCTCTGCCACTCCCACTGCTTGTGGTCTCCTGCTCGCTCTGTGTCAAATAAATAAATAAAATCTTAAAAAAAAAAAAAATGCCGGGTTTCCTTACCACGGCCTCCCCTATTCTTCTCATAACTTTTCTTTTCCTTGCTAATATCTCAGGATATCTACCCTCCACTATTTTTATTTCTGCCTTTTTAAACTTGATAGAACTTGAGCTTCTTGGACTAGAGAAGGGTCACTTAAGTAACCCTTTAGTTATGCAAATATAGCATAAGTAGACACCCATCATTCTGGAATAAGGGACTTTTTTTTTTTTTTGGTCTTAACAAAATCTGTCTCTCCCATTGGTGTGCAGAGCTGGTCATTGGGGGAGGAGATGACTAAGTCCCTATAAGAAACGTAGGGCCTTCTTGCAGAAAAGACATCAGAGGCCCCTACTCCAACCTCCATGATTCGAATGTAGGAAAACCTGTAAAGGGTCAATCAAGGAGTCCTGACCAAAGTCTGCTAGAAAGAGAATTGACCAAGTATTCCAAGAGCTGAATGCACCAGGAAAATAAGACATGTTAACACAAAGACTCTGCTGCCCGTGCAGTGCTTGGGGGTGGTAGCCTCCCAAGAACTGTCTGATTGCCACAGTCCTGTGGGACCCAGGAATGCAAGCTCCCATGGGCACCAAAGTTGGCAATCAGGTGGTGTCCCCTGGGTAGCAGTCATTAGAACCAGGGCACCAGACATAAAAACTAGGGTGCCAGATGCATGTAAAGCTTTCCTCCGGGAGACACTGGCACTCTGGAGCACAGCACAGGGAGAGCGCGAAGATAGAATCCCTGGAAACAATTATAGTCAGCCCCTAGATGGGTGTTTAATTAGAAGCCTCCGTCCCTTCAGACTGCAGCCATGATAATTAGGTAGTTAATAGGCCTCCTTCACAGAAAGACCAAGCTCCTGGGTCTGTTGCCTCTTGCTGTGCCCTGGGAGTAGTACTGTTTAAAAAGCCTTTCTCCCTCTGTTACAGTCCTGTGGGACCCACAAGCATAAGCCCCACTGGCCACCAGAGCCAGGTGATATAGAAGTGACCCATGGTAGCAGCTGCAAAAATTGGGATACCAGAAAGGGGTATGAACTCCTTTCTGGGTGGCACCAATTACTGCAATCCCATGGGAGCAAGAACACAAGCTGCCCTGGGTTCCAGAGCCGGGTGGCCAAGGCAGCACCTGGGCTGCAGCCACAAAAAAGCTCCCTTCCAGGAGATACAAATGCTCTAGAGCATGGCAGAGGGATAGGGCAAAAGTGGCACCTGTGAGAGTCCATCCCAGAGAATGTTCCAGCAGGCTCCTACATGTCTGTGTTAAATTAGATGCCTGCCCTTCAGGCAGATACTTTAACATGAGCCTTCTTCACTTTAAGCCTGGGTGCAATTGGCTGCTTCTGACCTGAGCCTGGGGCTGGGTGAGTTTGAGTGCACAGGCCCTTTAAGAGCTGTTTCTCCTATCACTTCAGTCTTGTAGGTATTGAGACATGAGCCCCCATTGGTTTTCAAAGTTAGATGTTTGGAGGCCCATCTCTCAGGGTAGGTCTTAAAAGTTAAGTTGCCCGATACAAGGTGCAAACCCTTTGGTCTTTGGGGTGAAGAGGCTTTGAATTTTCCAGGCTTTGAGTTTTCTCCTGGTTGTGGATCAACATGCCGAGGGTGGACGGATTTATGGAGATTCTGTGCCAGGCTTTCCTATCTGCTTCAATGTGGTCTTCTCGTTTGCCCAAAATGTAATCATCACTCAGCTACACTTTAGGTTTTTTAAAGAGAAATTGTTCCATATGTAGTGTGTATGTGGGAGGAGGTGAGTTCAGGATCTTCCTACGTTGCTATCATGAACTAGAACCAGAAGCCAATTACATAGAAGAGGAGGGAACTCTTCCAAACTTATTTTATGAAGCCAGCATTACCCTGACACCAAAACCAGACAAGGACCGCAAGAACATGTACATAGATGCAAAAATTCTTAACAATATATTAGCTAACCAAATTCAACAATACATTAAAAGGATCACAAACCCTACCCTGATCAGTGTAACTTATTCCAGGGATGTAACAGTGGTTTATCATCTGGTAAATCCGTCAGTGTGATACATCACAATAAGAAAATGAAAGACAAAAATCAAATGATTATCTCAATGGATGTAGAAAAAACACTTGACAAAATTCAATATCTTTTTATGATAAAAACTCTCAACAAAGTGGGTACAGAGGGAATGTACCACAACATAATAAAGACCATATATGATAAACCCACAGCTAACATCATACTCAAAGCTTTTCCTCTAAGATCAAAAATAAGACAAGGATGCCTGCTCTCCTTATTTTTCCTTAACGTAGTATGAGAAGTCCCAGTCAGAGCAGTTAAGAGAAAGAAATAAAAGGCATCCAAATTGGAAAAGCAGAAGTAAAACCATCACTACTTGAAGATGACATATTATGTATAGAAAACCCCAAAGATTTCATCAAAAAACTGACAGAACTAATAAGTAAACTCTGTAAAGTTGTAGGATACAAAATCAAAACACAAAAATCTGTTGCATTACTATACACAAATAACAAGCTATTAAAAAGAGAAATTAAGAAAACAATCCCATTTGCAATTGTATCACAAATAATAAAATACCAGGAATAAATTTAACCAAGGAGGTGAAAGACCTGTATACTGGAAACCACAAGACATTAATGAAAGAAACTGAAGAAGGCACAAAGAATGGAAAGATATTCTGTGCTCATGGATTGGAAGAATCAGTACTGTTAAAATGTCCATACTATTCAAAGCAACCTCATATTCAATGCAGTCCATATCAAAATTCCAATGACGTTTTTCACAGAAATAGAATATTCTTGAAATTTGTATGGAACCACTAAAGACCCTGATTAGGGGCACCTGGGTGGCTCAGTCAGTTAATTGCCTGACTGGATTTCAGCTCGGATCATGAAGTCAGGGTTGTGAGTTCAAGCCCTGAGTCGGTCTCTGCACTGGGCGTGGACCCTGCTTAAGATTCTCTCTCTCAGGGAGCCAGTGGGGGGGGGGGGGGCGGTGGGGGCAGGAAGGGTGGCGCCTGGGTGGCTCAATAAGTTAAGCGTCTGCCTTCAGCTCAGATCATGATCTCCAGGTCCTGGGATGGAGCCCCAAATCGGGCTTCCTACTCAATGGGGAGTCTGCTTCTCTCTCTCTCTCCCTCTGCCCCTCCCCACTGCTCATTCTCTCTCTCTCTCTCAAATAAATAAATAAAATCTTAAAAAAAAAAAAACTCTCCCTCTCTCTCTGTCCCTTCCTACTCCCTCTCTCTGCCTCTATAAAAAGAAAAAGAAAAAAGAAAAAAAGAAATGACCCTGAATAGCCAAAACAATACTGGGAAAGAACAAAGCTGGAGGCATCATGCTCCCTGATTTCAAAGTATATTACAAAGCTATAGCAATTAAAACAGTATGGTATTGGCATAAAAAACAGACACATAGATCAATAGAACAGAATAAGGAGCTTAGAAATAAACCCACACATATATGGTCAATTAATTTATGACAAGCCAAGAATATACAATGGGGAGAGGACAGTCTCTTCAATAAATGGTGTTGGGAGAAGTGGACAGGCCACATGCAACAGAATGAAACTGGACCACTATCTTACACCACACACAAAAAATCAACTCAAAATGGATTAAAGACTTGAACTTAAGACCTGAAACCATAAAACTCCTAGAAGAAAACATAGGCAGTAAACTCCTTGACATAGATCTTGGCAATGATTTTTTTTTTTTTTGAAACTGACACCAAAAGCAAAAGCAACAAAAGCAAAAATAAACAAGTGGGACTACATCAAATTAAAAAGCTCTGTACAGCAAAGGAAACCATCAACAAAATGAAAAGACAACCTACTGGAGAAGAATTTTATAAATTATATATCTGATAAGGGGCTAATATCCAAAATACATGAAGAACTCACAAATAATAGCAAAAAATTTCAATCCAATTTAAAAATTGGCAGAATATCTGAACACATTTTCCAGAGAAGACATGGATGACCAGCAAGTACATGAAAAGATGCTCAACGTCACTAATCATCAAGGAAATGCAAGTCAAAACCACAGTGAGATACCACTTCACACTTGTTAGAGTAGCTATTACCAGAAAGACAAGAAGTAACAGGTGTTGGCAAAGATGTGGACAAAAGGGAACCCTTGTGTGCTGTTGGTGGGACTGCAAATCAGTGCAGCCACTATGAAAAACAGTATGGTGGTGCCTCAAAAAGTTAAAAATGGAACTATCTATCATACAATCCAGTAATTCCACTTCTGAGTATTTACCTGAAGAAAAGCACCAACTTGAAAAGATATATATCTGTATATATCTGTATATATATCTGTATATATCTGTAATCAGCATTATTTACAATAGCCAAGATATGGAAACAACCTAAGGGTCCACTGATGAACAAATGGATGGAGAAATTGTGGTATATATTCACACACACTGAAATATTATTCAGCCATAAAAAAGAATGAAATCTTGCCATTTGTGACAATATGGATGGACCTCAAGTGTATCATGCTAAGTGAAGTAGTCAGGCAGAGAAAGAAAAATACCATATGATTCTTCTTATCTGTGGAATCTAAAAAAATAAATAATAACTAAAACAAGCACAGAGATATAGAGAACAGATTGGTGGTTGCCAGAGGTGGGGGGCAGGAGGTAAGAGAAAGGGGTGAAGGCAGTCAAGAGGTAGAAAAAAAATTTTTAATAATAACAAAATACTATTCCAAGCTAATGGCACAACACAATCCCAGACAGAAGTGGAGTAGGGCCAGATGCAGAGCCAGAGTGAACAAGCTGTGTGTAGTCTGGTGATTGGCTTTGAAATGGAGGTAGAGCTTCTGAATAACCATTTTAAATCACTGCAGAGCCTGGTCAAAGAGTTGGGAGCAAGAAAACAGCACTGGTTGCAGTGTCAGGAATGATAAAGAGAAAGTTTTTGCTGGAGACCGGCAGGGGTAAAATGATTTAAGTTTAGCTGGGGTCCTGTGTTAGCCAGATGGTTCCAACCACTGGTGAGAAATTCATCTAACGTTTTGTCATTTGGCAGCAACGGTGGAGCTGATCTCAGTCATTAGGGGGAAAACTCATAACTCTCCTGATCTAAGGGGAGGTGAGGGAAATGCCAGGAAAGTTAGAAGGCCGACACCCCTGGCAGAGAAGCAATGTCCAATAGCATTTCTGCCTCTTTTTTTTTTTTCTTTCAAACTACAATCAGATAGAGAACCCACAGTGGAATATCTAAGAAGTACCAGGGCAATCTGTTTTACTGCTGGAAGATCAAGAATGCAGAAGGAGGAGGCCTGAACCAGAAAATTGGCGAAAAAATAAACAAAAGAGTTTATTCTCAGCCTACCTCCTTGGCTCTTTTCTTTCTCCTTGAGAATAATGTTCTACAAAGGAAATGACTGATAAGTGCTAATTGAGCAGTACTTTGAGTATCTATTTACTATAAATAGTTCAAAAGGAGCAGAGATCACAATAGGTTGGAGCCACTGAGGGAGTAGTGACTGGAGCTTGGTCTTCAAGGATGGGTAGGATTCCCACTAAGTGGAAAGGGGAGAAATAGGCAAGGCTTGCCATGTGGAGGAAGATGCCATGTACAAAGGAAGCAGAAAGCACAAGGCCATTATTACTCCTAGTTTTAGCAGATGAGAAAAGGCTCCAACAGACTAAGTAAGTTGTCTAAGGATACACAGCTTATATGTTACTATACTAGAAATTAAAGTAAAGCTACTTGATGCAAAGCCCACATTTCTTCCCTCAGAAAAAGAGAAAAAGGAAAGAAAAGAAAAAAGGACTGGTGTCTCCTGACCCTACCCTGGGCCCTGACTTCTCTTCTTGGGTCTTAGGTCTCAGCTATTCCTCCGCAGCCAGGCATCTCTCTGGCTCACTGGCAACTCTGGCTGCCTAACCCACCTCTGGGAACTGCAGCCCTGCAGAGAGACAGATAAGCTAAAAAATAAAAACAGAAAAAGTAGCTATAACCCTAATGCCCAATCTATGGTCCTACTGTCTTCTATCAGACCAGCGAGGGCATCCCAACACCATCCATCAAACTGCAGGACCAGTCTTCAATGGTGATACCCTGTGGACTCAAAGGCAATAGACTCATCTGATTCAAGTGCTCTCTCCACTTGATGCCTGAAAGAGGACAGACGCACAAATCTCCCCATTCTTGGGTTGAATCTGTACCTGCCATTATTGGAAATTACTGAGGAAGAAAAGTATGGAAACTGCTTACTAGCATGGACTCAATTTATTAAGCAAAACGTGTGGTCCCACATTTGTAAATTTGTGAAGGTCACACCAGTCACACAAGTTTTGCTCTTTCTGCCTAACACGTAAATATTGCCATTTTTGAAGATTTTGTGCTTCACCTAGATAATTCCATCCAATCTGTCACTTTATTATCTCCAAGTTATATTACTCCAAGGGAAAAAAAAAAGGCAATAATACTTTTCTTCTAAAATGTATCGAGAAAAAGAAAAGCACCTCTTGACCTCCAGGAATTGGCCTGGTACTATCAGCTAGGCCTTGGGGCTCTCCTGTTGAACATCAACAATTTTATAGAACCAGCATCAGACAAGGCTGCTTTGTGACCATGATGGGGCAGGACAATAAAAAAAAAAAAAAGGCAACTCCATCATCATCTTTGCACACAGACATAACATAAACATTGTGCAAGCCACAGAAATTAAACATCCTTCTAGCCTGCCTGGTATGAGTGACTGGTGTTTCTTTGCCAATTATAGCCTATCCTCCACCTAGTCTTCTCTCTTTTTAGGTTATATTTATTAAGATACCCAATCATAGAATTACCTGTCTCCCGACAACATCCAATCCTAAGCACAGCCCCACTTCCTCAAAGTCTCCCCAAATCACTTAACACAAGCCCAAATCCTATACTGTGGAGACATCCCACAGTTCCCCATGGTATGCATTCTTCCTTTCTGCCATGAGTACTAAGCCCAATTTGTTCACTCACAAGTATGTTTCTGGTGGTCTTTGGCTGGATGGCATTGGCACTATTTTCTACTATATGTAAGTAAAATACTAAATACATATATATTATTACTTATGTGATTATGTGACTTTAAGAATGATAGGAAGTCACATGAACATCCAATGTACATTGATATGCAGCCAGCATTTACCAACTAATTAAGCACTGCTTTTTATCATTTCACTGTGTTTTTTTAATATTATTTATTACATATTAAAGATTTATACTCACCACTGGATTCTCCTGGTTCTATCCGGACAGAAGGAAGTTTTGGCTTGCTTGTTTTAAAGGAGAGTTCTACATAGGTGTGTGATCATATGTAGCTCAAATACCAGCTCCCTGCCCTACTTAGGAAGCACCAGCTCCTGGGGGACATTTATAGCGTGTAGTACAGGATGGACACAGCACCTCATACAGTGAGAAGACTCAGATGCTGGACTCATCCTGCAGAAGCAGGAGCCCACAGTTTCTCTCAGAGTATTTGTGCTTGTGTTACGTCAACTCCTCTGTTTTCTCCCATCTAGGTAAAGTCTACAGACAACATCTTTGTTTAGGTGGATTGTTTGTGGAAATTGGAGAAGGGCCAAGTTTTGCCTCTGAGTTCATTCCATAAATTGTGGGAAAGTCCTTGGGTTTTCAGAGGCTACAGAATTAGTGATGTGTTTTGGCCTAATTTTATCTAGATCTTGAGAGGAAAAAGAAGCTTTCTGTTGACATCTGGGTTGTACACATAATCTGAAAAATACGTTGAGACTTTTTGAGCTACAGCAGAGAATGGAACTTTTTTTTTAATTTAAATTCAATTAATTAACATATAATGTATTATTTGTTTCCGGGGTTACATTATGGACTATTTGAGGATGGACTGTTCTTTCCAATCCTTGCTACTCAAAGTGGGGATCAAGATACAACAGCATTGGCATGAATCCCTTAGAAGCTTATTAGAAACACGAATTCCAATCAACCCCAGGATCAACCCTACAAAAACCCCAGACCTACTGAATGAGAATCTGCATTTGAATAAAGCTCTTGATTCTTTGTAAGCACAATGAGAAGAACTGAGTCTGGTACTATATCTCACTCATACTTAAAGGAGAGAGAGGACAGAAAGAAGGAAGGCAGGCAATCTTATTTTGAAAGCTCTTATGCTAGGTTATCAGTAAATGAGTATTTGAGATCTTTAAACACGAGGAGATAATAAGGAAAATATTTTTAATTCAAATTCATAAGTGTTATATAGTCCATGAAATGCTCTTTTTGTTTGTTTCATTTGTTCTCTAATAGCTCATATTATTGTCACAAAATTTCTCCCAACTAATAAATAATATTAAAAAAACACAGTGAAGTGATAAAAAGCAGTGCACACTCAAAACTACAAATGAAATCATCTTTTTCTATTACTTACTTAATTTGACATTAAAAATGTTGCCAACTTTGACCTAAAAAATTAAGGGCATCAATATTCTCTTTCTTAGCTATGCAGATCAGCACTGCAGTTTTTACATATTATTTCCCTTTGATTTGTTTATGTTTTTAAGGTGCTATTGTTGTTAATATTCTCCACCGGAGTTGGGCACCAACTTTCATTTTGTTTTGGTGGGAAGTAAGTTGCCAAAAATAAACTATTAAGTCAATATTCACTTTTAATTTTGGATCCCTTAACATTGTGCAATAAAATTATAAGCACCCTTCAAAATTGTTTTCAGGCTTTGGTAAAATTTAAGAAACGCTAGAGGTCACAATGACATTTGATAATGAACCTTCTGCCGAAGTAATCCTGTTGATATAAGTACTTTGAAAGTTCTAAGTGCTGTGCTGGCTCTCATCCTCCTTACCCAAGATAAGAGAATGTTGAAAGTGCTCACACTCCAGCAACCTCAAGAACACAATAAACAGAGAGCACTAGCCTCTGGGATAAAGACTTACTTAAATTTAATTGCACTTCTCCTCAATGTTTGCTGAAGAGCAAGAAGTTCCCCAAGATATTCAACTATTAACTACAATGTTTTTATTTCCAGGAAATAAAAAATTATGTGAGGACCACACACCTTTGAAATAATATTTGTTACAGGAAATTATATTTTTTTCACTGAATCTGTAGGATGTTTATTATTTAAATGTTTGTTATTTAAATCATTTAATTGATAGATCCAGTATTTAAATTTAAATTGTTCAGCATTCTACAAATGAACCCACCAGACTTGTACAGATTACCCTGCCTCAATATTTCGTGTGAAGGGTCTCATTAGTCAGACTCCAGCCTCAGCTTTCCACCAGCATTCTGCTCAAAATAAAGGGGGCCCTGAATAGATACAATTCCAAGCACACCAGAAAGCCTCATTCTTCCACAGAACCATAATTAGGCAATTGTTATTTATCATTAATTTATTAAAGACTTTCCTTCCCTACAATTAAATAATATTTTTAAACACCAGCCTGAAAATAATGTGTTCTGGGGGGAGAGGGAGAGAGAGGTTAAAAAGTACAGCAGAAAGTAAGTGTTTCAAATGTTTTAGAACAAACTTTTAAATCTAATATTCTAAAGCGAGGGAGGGGTGTTGGTTCCCCTTTTGGGTGAATCCAAGAAGGGTCCAGCAAGGGATTTTGCTCATTATTTTCCTTCTAAAAGCTCATATTCTTTATATTAAGCTACTGTTAAAACAACCATTGGGAGCACACATTCATATGGTTTTATCTTAAGTAAACTTTTTATTTATATATAGCATCCAGAAGTTTGTACAAATCACATGAATTTTACCAAATGAACTTACCCATGTAACCAGCACTGAGATCAAGAGACAGAACATTGCCAGAATCCCAGAAGCTTCCATCCTGCCCCCTCCCCATCATTACCCAGCCCCTGTCCCTCTCCAAGGTAACTGTTAACATCATAGATTAGTTTTGCCTGTTTTTGAAATGTATGTAAATGGAATTATATGGTATTAACTCTTTGTATCTGTCTTCTTTCACTCAACAATAACATGAGTTCATGTGATTAACCCATATTATTTCTTGAAATTGTAGTTCATACATTCTCATTGCTGTGTAGTATTCCATTGTGGGAATAGATAGGGAATGGGTTTTCCATTCTAGTATTGATGACATTTGGGTTGTTTCCAGTTTGGGGCTATTATGAATCATGCTGCTACATATATGGTTTCAAAGCCAAAGCAATATAATCAGTTTGAATAAGGAAAAGTTTGTCAGATACTTTCCTTTTCATTATTTTCCTCTAAAAAAATTAAGCTATTGGATTAGATAGAACAGAGTTGAAACTTAGAGGCTAACATTCTATAATCCTACAGTATCTTGCTAATAATTTCTTCTTTTCATAAAAAGTCGTCAGCTTATCAACTGCATTAGTTTCTACTGCTGCCATAACAAATTACCACAAATTTGGTGGCTTAAAGCAACACGAATTTATTCTGTTACAGTTCTGGAGTTGGAAGTCCAGAATGGGTCTTAAGGAGCTAAAATCAAAGCCCTTGGCAAGGCTGCATTCCTTCTGGAGGATCTAGGAGAGACTGTTCCTTCCCTTTTCCAGCCTCTAGAGGCTGCCCATGTTCTTCATCTCACAGCCTCCAACCAGTAATCCCATCCCTCCCATCTGTGCCTCTGGTCACATCTCCTTCCTCTTCTCCTATATAGATCTTCCTCAATTTATGATGAGGTTATCTCCTGATAAGCCCATCATAAATTGAAAATAACATAAGTAAAAAATGCATTAATACACCTAACCTACTGCACATCGTATCTCAGCCTAGCCTACCCTGAACGTGCTCAGAACACCGACATTAGTCTACAGTTGAGTAAAATCATCTCACACAAAGCCTATTTTATAATAAAGTGGTGAATATCTCATGTAATTTATTGAATACTGTACTGAAAGTGAGAAACAGAATGGCTGAAATGGTACAAAATGGTTATAAGTATATCGGTTGTTTACCCTTGTGATCACATGGCTGACTGGGAGCTGGGGCTGCTGCTCCCCAGCATCACAAGAGAGTATCACACTGCATGTCGCTAGCCTGGGAAAAGAGCAAAATTCAGAATTCGAAGCACAGTTTCTACTGGATGCATATTGCTTTCACACCATTGTAAGGTTGAAAAATTGTAAGTTGAACCACTGTGCGTCAAGAACCATCTGTAATATAAGAACTCCTGTGATTACACTGGATGCATCTGCAGAACCCTGTATAATCAAGATCCTCACTCACATCTGCAAAGTTCCTTTTGCTATGTAGAGTAACATTCACAGATTACAGGGATTAGGACATAGACACCTTTGGAGGGCCATTATCAGCCTACCACAACAACCCTCTGAAATTATGTTCAGCTCCCCATTCCCCAGTACACTCTGCTCTTCCCACCTCACTGAAGGAAAGCAGAAATTCAATGTCCTTTTATTCCGTGATCTCAACTCAAAACCATTTATAATGTAAATTCCTGGAGAGTAGAAAGTGACCGGTTCTACTGCTGTTTCTGTACCAACCCAATAATCTCTGATGCTTAGTGGCCATTCAGTGACTATTGGTTGGTTGAATGAGCTCATGAAGGACTATTCCCTACATCCTTACGTCTCCCTGGTAGGTGAGAAGCAGCCATGTTACACGCACGGACCTGGGGATGGGTGCCTGCAGCTCTGGTTTTACCCCATACGCTGGTCTTAACCTCCATTTCCTCATCTGATAAATGAGGTGGCTGGCACAGGTAATATCTAGAGTACCTGGCCACTACTAGCATTCATTTTAAGTGGAAACAATAGTGACGATATACTGTAAAGTGAAAAGGAGAGAACTCAAAATTCTGTAAATGGTATGATTCAAATTGACTGTAAAACTATGTACCATATTAACATAAATGATGATAGAAAGGGAAACTGCGTTTGGGGTATATGGGCACAGTACTATCTTCACAATATTTCAGTCTATTTAAACTGTTAGACGTTTACTTTTTAAAAGTTGTCTGATGGTGAGATTGGATTATAAACTCCTTGAGGGTAAGGACCATGTTCTTCCTCATGTTTACATAAAGCCTAAGACAATGCTTCAACAGAACGACTAGTAAGTGTTGAAGTGTAAGAGAAAGTATTTTTGTGGATTTAAGGTTACTATAGACACAGTATCTAATAGTCATTAGAACCATGAAATAAGCTTTGTTGTATGTAAAGGCCAACTAGGCTTGATGAAATCACTGGTCATCAAGGAATGGGGTCAGGAAGGAGGTTTCAAAGTTTATAGCTTTTTTTTTTTAAAGATTTTATTTTATTTGAGAGAGAGAGAATGAGAGACAGAGAGCATGAGAGGGAGGAGGGTCAGAGGGAGAAGCAGACTCCCTGCTGAGCAGGGAGCCGGATGCGGGCCTCGATCCCGGGACTCCAGGATCATGACCTGAGGCAAAGGCAGTCGCCTAACCAACTGAGCCACCCAGGTGCCCCTAAAGTTTATAGCTTTTAAAGGGGTGTACCAAAATGAAGCATGAAGGAGCCCAGAAATGACACATGTAATTTGGAAAAGCATGTTTAGTTATTATTTTATATTTGAAAAAAATTTTTAATCCTGTACCCAGGATTCTCAATAGGTATGGAGATGAGTGTTGGAGTGTATATGGAGTATATACATCCAAATCTGGGCACATATACAAAACTGATTGAAAAATATAATGTAATCATATGTGTGGGTATTTAAAGTTCGAGAAATAGTGGACTAAATCACTGGGTTTCCCATTAAAATCACCTTATTATTACAAAAATAAAGCTACTCATTAAACATCAATTACCATGAACCTCACTGTCTCCAAATCCACTGATTAGCTCTAAACTGTTTACCTAATTCCAATCCCAAACAATTATCTGTATAAAAGCTTAGGTGAAGACCAGAAAAAAAGTGCATAGAAAAAGTTACCCTAAGGAAACATTAAAAAAAATTAATCACAGTCATTTTTATGTGGCTAGACCATGGATTCCATTTCTTTCCCTTTTAGTTAGCAGGTTTTATTTCCTATGATGAAAATAAAATTAATATTTTTAAAGTATTCTTAAGAGTCTACATAAAAAGATTTTTTGTTCGTTTGTACTTCAAGCAATTAATATTACAAATATTCTATATGCTCATGAACATGTATAATTGGAATTATTCAAAGTGTTTAAAGAAGATTTCTTGATTTCCCCTCCACCCCTCCCATAAAACATATTCCTTCCTTGGTCTTTCCCATCTCAGGATATAAGACCATCCTCCCATTTGTTCAAGCCAAAATCATAGAAAATCATCATTTATCAGGCTCTTTTCCTTACCTCCTCACAAGTCCATCAATAACCACTGTCAGCTCTACTTCTAAAATATACCCTGAATCTGTTCATTTCTCTCCATCTCTACTGTCAGCACGTTAGTCTGAGCCAGCATTTTACAAAAACTGTGAGTTGCAACCCATTGATGAGTTATGAAATCAGTTTAGTGGGTGACAACCAGTATTTCTTCTTTTACGGTGAAATCGAATAGCAAATCTCAGAGTGCATCACTCATGGTTAAGGGGATTGTCTCATGAAATTTTTGTTTATGCATATGTATTTATGTACTGAGTCACCACATAAAATATGTGTCTTCTTGGGTGTTGTGCTAAAAAATGTTTGAAAGCCTGCATGTAAGCCCACATCATTTTCCCCTGGACTGCTTAAAACCTGGAATGCTTATTCTAAGCATGATGAAAAGCCAAAACCTTACAACAACCCAGTGTGATCTGTGCCTGCTTACCTCTCCGACCACATCTTCTCTTTCGCCTCCCCTCACTAACCATTCTCCCATCACAGTGGTTTCCTTTACGTGAAACACACCAAAGTATCTCCACCTTGGGGACTTTGCACCTGCTATTTCCCCGACCTAGCACGCTCATCACAACGCTTGCAGATTCCGCCTGGTCTTAGTGCCAGGGTCATCTCCACAAAGTGGCCCTTCTAAAATGCCTCCAAATCCCCACTATCTTTTCTTTCTTTCCCAGCACTTATTATTACCTGAAATTACCTGGTATATTTCTTTTTTTTTTTTTTTCCAGGCTTGTTTACTGTTGTTCTCCAACGGCTAGAATGTGAGTTCTAGAGAGCAGAGCCTTCCTTGTCTACATTGTTCACTGATGTCCTCCAGAGCCTAAAATAGAGCCTGGCACATAGTAAGTGCTGACTAGATGTTTTTTGATGGCATGATTTACTGTATGTGAAACACTATGCAAGATCTGGAATCAAAGAGGAAAGACATACCCACAGAGTCACTTGACATATATATGCTTTCCTGCTCCTTACCTCGCCCTTCCAGCTCCCTGGGGAGGACTTGACAGTTTTGTTCACCATTTATACCCTCTGCTTGCATGGTACCTGGTACCTAAAGTGTCAATGTTTTTAAAGTGAGGGCGCCTGGGTGGCTCAGTTGCTTAAGCGACTGCCTTCGGCTCAGGTCATGATCCTGGAGTCCCTGGATCGAGTCCCGCATCGGGCTCCCTGCTTGGCAGGGAGTCTGCTTCTCCCTCTGACCCTCCCCCCTCTCATGTGCTCGCTCGCTCTCATTCTCTCTCTCTCAAATAAATAAAAATCTTTAAAAAAAAAAAAAAAAAAAAAAGTGAATGACTGATTCCATGAATTTGTGGTGGCTCCAATTACACAGAGTTGAACGATTTTCCAGCAGGTTTCTGGAGCCTGAGTTAAACATACAAAATGTAGGCATTTGGTTAGATATGGAATAAGGATATTTAAGAGTTGAAGCTAATGTCATGAAAGGGATGGACAGTGGAGAGTAGACTTCTTTTTGGCTTCACATTTTTAATACACAGCTTAGATGCCTTTCTAAAAAGAATGGTCCAAAGTTATAAAAGTTTTTAGTTTAGTCATTTTTAAAGAACAAAATTAATATGCTGGCACATCCATTTTCTCACTCCATTCTTTAGAACATAAATCCCAATTAGCACTTATTTTTACTCATTAGAATGCTAAGGAATCATTCACATTTTCCCCTAGAGCAATGCAGATTTACTTATTACTTTTCTTCATGACATGTTGTCTCAGAGAGTCCATCTACTGACTGTAAAAACCCAGAGTGGATCTTTACTATAGATAACTCCATTATCAGTCAGCCGAAAACCAATAAAGTTACAGGAAACAACTAAGTGTACCACCCAACTAAGTCACAGACAACAAACGTCAGAATAGTTTCCCCATCCCAGTTCATCCTGGCCTTGACTTCGCACAGAGCCCACCAGATAACCCTAGCAGGCCATGTTTAGGGTCACTAAGAACACAGAAATCTTATGGAAAGTCTGATTACCCAGTACTGAGTCAACGGAGGTAATTGACCCATTAGTGGTAGACTGGCTTCTCAAGATAATTGGAGGATTTAGAGTTTTTGTTTTGGTGAGCAAGGAATAAATAACTTACTATTTACATTTTCATTAGTCATCCCCTTTCCTTTCTGATTATATTTTCTTGTGGGAAATAAAGAAAATGGGTTCCATTTTTGAATACCATGATCAAGATGTTTATATCTTTCAAAGGTTAACACTAGGAAGAGTATTAAAAAAATCAACTTGGCTTCAAGTATAGTGGGAAAGTACATCATTAAAACTTTATCTCTTTTCCCGAAGAATCTTGAAGCAGTCAGCAAATATTACACTCAGACTCTTTTGGCTAGGTTCATTGATCGCAAGTGATAACATCTCCTCTTGCAAGTGAGGAAGATGGAGTCATAAACAAGGGGCCTTACTCAAGGGCACATAGTCACAATCAAAGTTAGAATTTAAGCCACCTCCAAAAACTTATGCAACTGAAACCAATATTCTAGAATTGCTAGCTGACAGGAATTTTGCTCATAGCCTGCCATAACCCGGGCTATCCCCCAACCTTGATTCTAATTACTCTTATCATAGAATGATTGAACTTGAAAGAAAAGGGGCCTTCAATTTACCCAGTTGAACTCCTCACCTTACGTGAAAAAACAAATGCCAAGAGGGTGAAAACACTTGCCTACACTGGTCACTAGTAGGTGGTGAGCTGGAACTGGAATCCAGGTTTTCAGACTCCCAGATGAAGTCTTTCCACCATGTTACTCAAAATAACAAAGTCTGTGCAGAAGCCTGAGGAGGGTTGAGCTCCCACTACTTGCCCCAGCCAGTGGGGGTGGCTGAACTAATTTCTTTGAGTGAAAACATAACAGCTTGGCTATGGCCATAGAAGCTTCTCCAGGACAGAAAGTTCTGAGATCCAGGCTCAGTCAAGAATGAATTTATTTATCCTGGTTATTCCAAGAACTCACTTGGCAATCTAGCCAGTGCTTAATAAATATTAACATGATTTGGGGTGCCCAGGTGGCTCAGTCAGTTAAGTGTCTGACTCTTGATTTTCGCTCAGGTCATGATCTCAGGGTCATGAGATCGAGTCTTGCGTCGGGCTCCATGCTCAGCATGGAGTCTGCTTGTCCTTCTCCCTCTGCTCCTCTCCCTGCTCTCTCTGAAATAAAATCTTTAAAAATATATGCAAATTAACATGATTTAATGAATGTATTCTTCTTTACTCTACCTGAACATGTTTTGTTTTTAGTGGAGAAAAAAAAGAATCAATTCTCTTAATATGTGTCTTGAGGATAAAGTAGGTGACAGATCTGTGAGAGGCAAGGGCCTCCAGGCTTGAGGCATAGGAAGTGTAAGGGCATGCAGCTTGGATGCACTGGCTGGAAGTGGAATGGATAGGATGGGGTAAATTCACTGAGAACTTTAAATTTGGTTGAAGTAGTTTAGACTTGGGAGTAGAGTATTCTCAGAATATTCAGAAATTCTGAGCAAGGTTGTGACACATTGAAGATGTGTTTGAAAATGAGTCAGTCAGTAGCATGTGTGACAGATGGGCGGGGAGAAGAGTATGTAGTGGGAGAGACCAATTAGGAGACTATATGGTAGTCCAAGAGAGAACGTTTTAGAGTGCTTCTCCATGTCACCTTCCTAGCAATTCAGACACAGAAATTGGAGACCTAACACATGCATGGCAGCCTCCCTGCACCTGCTCCAGGTTACACGGGCTTCTGCTCTCTGCTTTGAACTTTGCCCCCCTACTCCCACCATCCAATGACCACCTCACCTGGACAGTCATACCCCCTGCAAGGCTGCAGCTTTCTCCGTCTGCAGCAGCCTCCAACTACCGGACCTGCAGCCAGATTCCCTGGAAGGGCCTTATTCTCGGGGCATCATCTCTAGACCTTACCCAAGCTCTTTGACTAGAGAAGGCGGGGCTGACACCATGGGCAGCACTGAGTCATGAGGACAGAGAGCAGACCTGAAAGGGCTGTGGGGAAACTATGGGTCAGTGACAGTCAGGAACCTGGAATACACAGATACAAGGGGTCGAGGCAAGACCGTGGTTCAGAAATGAGCAAAGCAATGGAAGCCACAACAGTGAGGCACTTTGAGACTTTTTCTTTCCCCCAGAATGAATTCTTCACATGGCCGTTATGTTAGAAGTCTACCAGAGGCTCCCTCCGCTCTTCCAACTACTGTTCCTTACCTTTCCTCATTTACAGAAAAACGCCTGAGACCCTGACTTCCCTCTTTCCTCTCATCCACACCGTCCCCTTAAGAGCTGCCACCAGTCATTCTCCAACCTCCCACTGAGTCCTTGGCTCCCCATGTTCTGACATCACTTCCAGTGGCATCTGTCACCTCTCAGTTCCACAGCCTTATTTGTGAGCTATGTTCAGTTTTTCTAAATCCTTCTGGTTCTCCCTTTGCAATATTTAGCAGATCTGGCCCTTTTGTTTTTCTTCCTTGTCCAAGCCACACATCAGGCTTAACCACTTTGCAGTTGCTTGGCCAATTTCTCCATCACTAGCCTATTTCTGTACTCCCATTCATCTGACACTGAGAATCTCCCTCAGATGCCATTCCGATCACATTACTAAGCCTTAAAGCTACACTTGCTCTGTTCTAATTGCTCTGTTTCAAGTTAAAGCTCTTTCTCACAGGATGGGAAAGTTGGAAGGAATGTTGGAGATAGCAAAACTAAGACTCGCAGAGATTAAAATACTTCTTCACAGGTACCTTTGACTCTTGGGCAAACTGCTTTTTTCTAATTTACAATTCAAACAAAACCCTACCCTCTTGTGTCACATCCATTCATACAACCTTTCTGTCCACAGCACAGTATACTTTTATTTATTTTTTAAAGACTTTATTTATTTGACACAGAGAGAGGGAACACAAGCAGGGGGAACAGCAGAGAGAGGGAGAACCAGGCTCCCCGCTGGGCAAGGAGCCCGAACGGGACTCGATTCCAGGATCCTGGGATCATGACCTGAGCCGAAGGCGGACGCTTAACGACTGAGCCACCCAAGCGACTCCACAGTATACTTTTAAAACTGCTCCTTTCATCTTCTAAAACCTCTCATGATGAGCCTGACAACACAAATTATTCCACAAAGCTTCATTGTTGGGCATAGCTGGCTCTTTTGTAACTACAACAGACCAAGACTTGGGGTCTTCTACAGACTCAGGCAGCCTACTAGAATCCCTGCTGCATGGGGGTGCCCCCTCACTCCCGCCTCTGCATGGAGGCATCTGTCAGCAGTGGGTGACGCTGCCAAGATAGACAGATGACAGTCACACACCATACCTGCACATCTACACACACATATATAAAGACAAACACCATGATTTCACTCAAGTGGAATTTAAGAAAGAAAACAAATGGTTACTGGAGGGGAGGTGGGCAGGGGATGGGGAGGGGATGGGTTAAATGGGTGATGGGGATGAAGGAGGACACTTAGGATGAGCACTGGGTGTTTTATGTAAGTGATGAATCACTAAATTCTACACCAGAAACCAATACTGCACTGCATGTTAACTGGAATTTAAACAAAGAACTGAAGAAAAAAAGGCATATATAATGAATGTTTATATTGCATTTTAATAACTTCCTGTAATCTGTACAGGAATTCCATTATATTCATTTTTCGTAAGTTCATGTCACCCAAAATACAATGTTTACCTACATAGCATTTTCTTACTTTGTTTTTCCTAATCTCTGAAGTCTTTTATCTTTTTTCTGTGTCATTCTTCCCAAATTTCTATCTGTCCTTGAACTTTATCCATAGAAATGCAGCCCATCATCGATATTGCCTTCCATTTCTCCCTACAAGTCCCCTTCTTCGAAAGTTCTGCTCAGGTAATTTCTGGAATGGTATAATCAATGATTTGGTGAGATGACAAGACCAGATGTGGCAGAATTTAGCTGGAGGTAGATGAAAAAAGGAAGAGGCTATTTAGCCAATGGGAGAGTCAAGCTCCAAGCCTAGGAGCACTGTGCCATAAGAACAATGGGCTACTCCAGCAGATGTGGTGTGCATAGGCCTTATTTCAAGAGTCCAATTTGTGAGAAGCACCTAGGAACAGATATCAGTTACTAGAATGGGGAAAATTGCAAATTTGCCAACTTGCTTATTTTGTGCATGTTTAAGGACCATTGACAGGGAGAGAACGCAGTTAACTTTGGTAAAGACTAGGAAATAAAGGGTGGCTCATCTTTGAGACAGCCTGAGGTGTGAGAGAGAGCACCCACTTACACTTGCTTAGAGGCGTTCTGAATCCTTGTAATTTTACCTGTGGCCTATCTCCACTAACAGCTGTGGCTGCTATTTTAATTTTGAAATTCAGCTGTTCCTTTGCCAGTCTTGACACAACATTTTAGGCATGTTCTGAAGCATGACTCATGATAAGCTCTCCAAAGGCCAAACCACTTCAGTATTCTATTCAATTAGCTCTCTGCTTTCTGATATACTGGATATTCTCGGACCAAGATGCAAGATTAAGACCATGGGTAATTTGAGAAGGGAAGCATTCCAGCCAAGACATTAGGCAAAACACACTCAAGACCACATGAGAGGCCTAAAGGACATGGGGAAGGAGATTAAAAACATAACTGCCAAAGTTTTACTTAATCTAAAAGAGCCTATTGATTAGATAGCACCATTCCTTCCATCAACAAGCATGACTACAATGTTTGCTATGTCTCCTGGTTTCTTATAAGGCAGAGACCTAAGGGAGGAAAGGGAGGGAAGAGGGTAAACAAGCTCTATAAACATCTTGAAGAATAAATATTAGCTTTAGGATAAATATTAGCTTTAGGATTCAAGAGCTAGGAGAGATGATTTGATTTGAGGAAAGTAATTTTTATCATCTATTCATTAATTGCTGTTAAAGTGTGCACTTTGTAGACTCAAACTTTTGCACTAAATAATTATGATTTTATTAATTTTTTTTTCCACAAAATACAAAGCTTTGCACCACATTAATGTTCTAACACAGGAAAATCTCAAGGTTTTCATTGGGAGGAGGGATGATTTATATATGCAGGATATTGATTTTATACACATTCTTAAAATTAATATTAAATAAAATTTGTCATGACAAAGGAATGCCAACCTTGTAGAACATGCAGATTATTGCTTAGAACTTGCATATACTTTAAACTGACACACATACAAATAAAGAATACAAACATTTTAAAATTTTAAGGGAATTACCTAGAGATATTAATTAATCCCATTCAAATTAAGCACAACCAGACAGCAAAGAATACTAAATTGCTATTTTAATTGTTGATAAATCTGAGTAACACTGATTTATAAATTACCAAGTCTCACATTTTGTAAATAAGACAAAGTTCTTCATTCAGCCTTATGGAAATAAATTAGGAGATGTGTTCTCAAAATGTTAAATGTATTTTGAAAGACTTCCAAAATCTTTATAACAATTACATAGTAAGGTTGTATATTCCCCCCCAGAAATGTGTATATCACTAGAGCTATCACATTTGCTGCAATCTTCAAGTAGCTTTTTCAAATGAAATCTATGTCTAAAAGTTATTATTACAAATTCTAATAATTACCAAAAAACCTCATTAACTCATCCTAGGTACAAGTTACTAAGAGAGTATTATCTACGCAAAAATTCCTTAAGTAAAAAGTAGACATAATTATACTAGAAGCAAACCAAGCAAGAAACAGAAAAATATATAGCATATTTTATTTACAGTTATATTTTTAGGCTTCATTAACCAAGAAGTAGCAAATACCTAAGCACACTTCATTACAGAAAGAATTATGTAAAGATATAAAGAAAAAAATATACAGACGATGATTAACGAGTTTTCAGCCAGAGGTATTGTATTTATATCTTTAAGATTTAGAAATATTTCTCATTGTTTTTGGTCTTAAATATAGGGCCTGATACCGAAACTGTCTACAGTTTGCTGTAGACATTTTCAATGCAAACAAACGGTTTACGGTATAACCAACAAGGGAATCAGTGTAAACATTTTCAATGCAAACAAACCAATCTTTAGCAGCTAGCCTTCAGTTCTTCATTGCTATCCAAAATATCTTCAAATAAAGGTGCAACTTACTACCAAGGCTGGTAGAGGAAGTTTGAGGTCCGGGCTAGAAAAGGATAGGGCTCAAGTCCTTGGGTGTTGCATTCGTAAAACGTGCTGAGTAATCCACTTGCTGGTAAGCTTGTTTTTAAAAGAAACATGACCATAACTAAATTGGCTCAATTAAAGAGCAGGACTCAGGAATGCTGCCACAGACCAGCAGCCCCTCCTCCTAACAGCCTCATAACAGAGCTACCTCAGTTCCTCCTGCTGCCATGGGGTCTAAGGAAGAACACTTAGATAATTTACAGGCCTACAATGAATCCCTAGCTGAAACATAGATAAAGCTCTTACTGCTAAGCCAGTTTAAGAGACTACAGATGTTTCTCAATAAAACCATTACCTTATTAGCCTTGTTTCATCTTGTAACAAGTATTATTAAATACTAAATGGCTTCCGATAGCCTCTTAGCAATTATGGTTTGCTGACCTCTACTTAAACTTACTGCAATGCTTTTTTTTTTCAATGGAAGAACATACTTGAAAACTTTGAAGTTTGCTGCAATAGACCAGAAAGCTTATGGGTATGGGGAAGCCTCAAAAGTTGATGTTGAAAGGTGCTAGCATAAGGGATGGAGGTGCTGGTAAAGTCTTAAGGGCATTAGGAGGATGAGTTGGAAGGGCTGGAAGGATTCAGAGAAAAAGTTCTAGATGAGGGAGGGGCATTATGCCTTTTAAGGGAAAATCAGCCGCAGTGTCTCCAACTCCAGGTCTTGCTGGCTTCTCATTGTTCTCACACATACCCCATGTGCTTCACGTGAAAAGTCCCTTGCAGTAGCTTTAGTGTGCCTGTTGTCAACCAAGCTGTGGTTAAGGCTGGGAGGTTTGTGTGTGCGCCCAGGGTCTCTAGACACAGGAGGGGTCTCACTGCTGTGCTGGTTCGTACGTGCGGAGAAACACTGTGCCACATTTCTGATAAAATTATACGAGTTTGCTTCTTCTGGAACCCAAGACACACAAATACATAGTCTTCCATGAAGTGTAACTGATGATGTCAACAATTACATGGACTTTTCAATTTCAAGCAACAGACTAAACCACTGAAAGCCAATTTGTAGGCATACTTCCATATTGGAGTTAAGAGTAACCTAGAAACTGAAATTTATTCAAACATTTATTTTAATAGTGCCTTTTGGAACATGTTTATTTCCCTTAAAAACTTAACAGAATAAACATGAATATTACAACACTTTCCCCTAGATATCTCCACGACAAGACTGTTTCTAATGCATGATGACAAATGGTGTAACCAACCATAAAGCTGGTCCTTTACAACCGTGAAGAACCATTCTGCAAACACCCAACGCACCTCACAGAGTGTACAATTTAAAAACCGACACTTTAGCAAAAAGTTGAGTTAAATAGATTAAAATTTAGAAAAGAATTTGATTCAAACACCTATAAATGAGGCAGTTTTTAAAACTAGACCTTTACAATAGTACTGCGGCATCCATGGTATGTCAGTCACCCTTAGGAATGGTAAAGACATTATTACTTCTCTAAACATAGCACTAGCCCATGAAACAACACAACTAAACAGTTGGAATAAAGATTGCATCTTAACTTACTATAAGGTATCAACTTATGCAGGAGTTAGTTTCTTTGCACTCATATGTAACTCCATTTTGAGTTTTAAATAAATGCAAACAATACCCACTGGAAAGATTTCAGACACAAGAATGCAAATTGTACAAATTCAAGCTCATAATTTTCAAATTCTCCCAAATAAAATATCAGATGCAGAGTCTATGATCTTGCATGCTATTTAGTTGATTTTCATTCACTTTCAAAATTTTGTAAGAATTTTTATTTTTTAGACTACTACACATTCAAATAACATCTTTATAGTTACAGGTTGTCACTAATCTTTTTCTATAAAAATAGAGTTGCTTAAAAATTTATACCAATTTGCTTTAATTTTCTACAAATATTTTAATAGTTGTTAAATTCAGAATGCCTAATAGAATCATTTAAATTAATCCAGGTAGTCAAAATACTTAATATGAAAAATGTCTAGCAAAAGTTTGTCATTTAATAAATGATAAATTCATCACTGAATAAATGATATGTTATGTCTTTAACTCCTTGTATCTTAGGTAGGTGCATATAATCACAGAACAGTGAAATAGCTCCTATAAAGATCTGACTTAAAGTAGTATGGCAGTTTGTAGTGTCTTTTCCATTTCATGCATGTTGTACAAGGAAATACGTAGCTTCTACTTTTGGATATTGAATGTGGATGTTGAATTAGCTGTCATGCAGTCAGCATAAAATAAGAATTGCTGACTAAGGGATTAATGAACTTTAGTTCAAAGCATTGATATTTTAAACATTTGTTTTGTGAACAGCTATACTAATGAAAATGCTGCCAATGAAAGTAAAAATAAAGTTTTAAGCATGAAATAGCAACTACAAAAACTGAAACTGCTATATGGAAACTCACTAATTAGTGAGTTTTATATTACAATACATTGCAATATATTGCTTTATATTGTCTTCATTTTGATGGTGGGTTTAAAATCTGTGTTCAGAAACTATAGAAATATCCCCAGAGTCAAAAATATTTATTTCAAGTTTTGTTTTTTTTAAAGTAATTTCCAAAATAGTTTTCTAATATAAATGTTTTCCTTTTAAAAATCCAGTTTTCTTGCAAAAGAGCAAGAAAAGAGCAAGATAAAACCATGTGCTTTCCTACCCCCTCTCAACAACCAATATGCACTTAAGTGCCTATGATGTCAAAGGCACTAAATTTGGTAACAAATTATCAATGTAATATTAGCTTTAAAAACAAATACCTATACTTTACATTACTTTAATTAAGTCTTTCAAAAATAAGTGTACCTACTATAAGCCAATCAATTTGATTTTCTCACCGAGTTATTGACTGAGATTTCAATGTAAATGTTCTAAATGTTCTAAATGTTCTAAAACTTATCAGGCTCTCTCTGCATTAGACAGCCAGATCAAATCAAATCAAAGTCTGATCCAGCCAGCCAGCCTCCCTTCACCATCATAACATGGACAATGAAAGTGAGTCATTCTCCTGCCAACTGAGAAACTGAGTGGATTAGATCTTTTGGTTTGGGTTCAATTAAACTCAAGCAGCCGTCACTGATTAAATTTCTTTCTTTCTTAGGTAAGAACAATCATTAAAATCAAGTACTTGAGAAAAATAAATAAAGGCAATAATAGCTAATTATATAATTCTATATTGGGGTTGTAAGAACCAAAGAAAAAGCAAACATATACTTACACATACACAAAAAAACCCAAAACCAAAAAACCGGAGTCACCAGCCATAAATTTATCATCACGTGAGACAAGGATATTAATAATCGGAATACTTGGATTAAATTATCTATTTTTTTTTCCTGTCCTTCAGGAAAGACAGAAATTCAAAGCACTCAAAATGCTGGTTAAGCAAGCATAGGTGTAAACTGTGACTAAAATGTGAATACTGATTTTTTGGAGTTTTGGTCTCATTAAGAAGAGGCCTACGTCATATTAGGAGCATGACAAATATATACTGCATTAACACTTTGGTACTGATGATGTTGGGTTCTGAACTTAGGGGAGGTTTTACAAATAGAAATAATATATTTTTCATGGAAAAAGTGCAAGGGAAACAGAGACAGCAGTGTTAAAGCTTTTTTCTTAATGATTCCTCCTATTAGCCTAAAAATGACCTATTAGTCATCTATAACATGCTTTTAGAAAGAGGAATTCATCTCTTAAGGAGCTCTGTAAGATCTCTTAAGCCTTACTACAAATAAAAAAGCAGTAGTTTGATAAAATGTTAAAAATAGAAATAATAAAGTGATGTCTGAAAAATCTAAAAATTAAAGAAGTATTTTCCATGACTGAACTAATTAAATATTCCCAAAGTAAGCAAAATACTTCATCATTCATAAATGATAGCATATCTAAACAAAAAATACATCATTTCTAATAGCCTAAGAAAAGAACATTTCAACAATTTAGAAATTAAACCCTAAACGGGTATTGACAGCCACAGTAAGAAATGAGTGCAGTACAACAAAGTGTTGAGAGCTATTTACAAATTTAAAAGCAGTTCCCATTCTTTCAGCAAAATTGGTGACATAAAACCAAGTGCAACCAATTAGCATAGTCATCTTTTCACAGAGAAAAATACCAATGCAGGTTAACAGATTTCTGAAAAGATTCACCACTATATTTATAATTTTTTATTTAAACCTTTAAGATTTTATCCATGCTTATAATGCAGAAGAAAATCAGAAATCTTGGAATAAAAACTAAGTTTTAGTTTCTCTTTTCTAAAGGTTAAAAAAAAAAAGCACTGAAACCCTCGATAACAAATATAATTAATAAGAAGTACAAGAACATGCCAAGAATTCATCCTATCAGTAGATATAACATGGACAGTATGGAAGTATGCTTATCAGTAGCCCACCTTTAGTCAAGTTTTCCATTCTGAAGACTACTTTTGGCTTTCTCTTGTCTGAGGAGAGAGATGACTTTGATGCAACCCTTTGTAATTTTGATCATCCACATGACATTCATCCCATCCAAAATAGCACAAGTAAAGATCCAGGAACATTGGATTAAAAATCCAAGCCTTATGTAGGCTTCTGTTCCAATCACGGAATAAATGTAACCATAAAAAGGAGGTATTGAGACAATCCGTACGATGAAGAACACCACTGTCATGAGTATTCCATTGATGACGTTAGCCTTGGAAAACTTAGGATACTTCAGAGCTTCAAAGAACCACCTGGAAAAAATTTTTAAAAGCATCACATTTACTCTGCATCTCCAAAGATTAACCATTTTAAATGTTTTTAGTTTTTAAAATTCAGTGAACATCCTCCTAAGATTTATATAGAGAGGCAAAGGGCCTAGAATAGCCAACACAATACTGAAAAGGAAGAAAGCTGGCAGACTCATACTACCCACTTTCAAGACTTACTTACTATATAAAGCTACAGTATTCAAGACAGCATAGCATTGGTGAAAGAACAAATGATCAAAAGTGTTAGCCCAGAAATAGATCCATACAAATATACTCAACTGATTTTTGACTACAGTGTAAAGGTAATTCAATGGAGAAGGAATAGTTTTCCTAACAAACAGCTAGAACAATTGGATATTCATATGCAGAAAAATGAACCTAGGCAGAGCACATTTTACACAAAAATTAACTCAAAATAAGCCACAGCCTTAAACATAAAATGAAAAACTCTGAAACTTCTAGAAGAAAACATAGGAAAAAATCTGCATGATCTTGGGTTTGGTGATCGTACTTTAGATATAACACCAAAAGCACAACTATAGAAAAAAATAGTTACTAAAAATATTGTTACTAAAATTAAAAACTTACTCTATGAAAGGCACTGTTAAAACAGAATTAAAAAAAAAACAGAATAAAAAGACATCCATGCACTGGGAGAAAATATTTACAAAATACATATAGGATAAAGTACTTGTATCCAAAATATAAAAAGAAGTCTTAAAACTCAATAATAAGGCAACAACCCAATTAAAACATGGGCAAAATACCTTAAATACCTCATCAAAGAAGATATACAAAGGAAAATAAGAATATGATAAGATGTTCAACATCATTTGTCATTAGAAAACTGTAAATTAAAACTATGAGATATATATATACATATATATACATATATATACATATCTATAAAAATGATTAAAATCCAAAATTCTGGCAATACCAATTGCTGGCAAGGATATGGAGCAACAGGAATTCTAAAGCCTTGCTGGTGAGAATAAAATGGTAAAGCCACTTTGGAAAACAATATGGCAGTTATAACACTAAACATATTCATAGCACACAATCCAGCAATCACTCTCCTAGGTATTTTTCCAACTGATTTTAAAATTTGTGTCCACACAAAAAATCGCATGCAAATGTTTACACCAGGTTTACTTATAATTGCAAAAAACTGGAAGCAAGCAAGCAACCAAGATGTTATTCAGTAGGTGAATGGAGGGGGCGCCTGGGTGGCTCAGTTGGTTAACCGTCTGCCTTCAGCTCAGGTCATGAGCTCAGGGTCCTGGGATCGAACCCTATGTTGGGCTCTCTGCTCATCTGGGAGTCTGCTTCTCCCTCTCACTCTTCGTCTGTGCTCTCCCCCGTCTCTCTCAAATAAACAAAATCTTAAAAAAAAAAAAAACTGAATGGATAAGCAAATTGTGGTATATCCACACAATGGAATGCCATTCAGCAATAAAAAGGACGAACTATCAATTTACATAACCACATGGATGAATCTTAAATGCATATTATTAAATGAAAGAAGCCAGTCTGAAAATGCTATCCACATTATGATTCCATTTCTATAACATTCCAGAAAATGCAAAACTATAAAGACAGAAAACAGGTCAGTAGTTGCCAGAGGTTCAGGGAGAGAGGAAAAGGGTAGAGTAAGTGAAGCATAGGAGGTATTTTAGGGTGGTGAAACAATTCCGTATAATATTGTAGTGGTGAATATATGATGTTATGCATTTGTCAAAATCCACAGAACAGCATGAAGAGTGTGTACAAATTTTAAAATGTCAGTTAGGAGATTGGGGGTGCCAGGATGGAATCTAGACTGTGACAGAAGAATCTAACTGCTTTACAAATACATACATAACCTCACTGTAGGAAGTGGAGTAAAAACAGGTGATCTAAGTAACTCTGAAAATGTATGGTAGCTGTAAGACTAAAGACAAAACAAAACTGTACACAGGCACTGTACTCTAGTTGATAAAGTTGTGTGTCATGGAAGAACAGGTTAACAATTCTGAAACCATTATACATATATATATATACACATATATATTGGGATTTAACAAATAAGTACATGTGTTTGATGGTGAAGTGGGGACCAGGTGTCTTACTGTTGGAGTGCAAAGTTACAGACAAGTGAGTGGAAGAGCCTAGATTGATCCATATTATACTGGATTAGAGTTGAAAACATCAGTATGAACTCATTTAGCTTAATACAGATATAAATACGGATGCAGCAGGACTAATTATAGTTAGCTATGTACCCTATGTATACACAGGTTAGTATACTTCCAAGTGGTCACCTGGGAGAGCATAGTAACAATGATGCCCCAGTAGTAATGAGCACACCCAGGGCCTAGATCTTGGTCTCTAATACCATTCTCCAATAAAAGGAACCAGGGCTCCTTGAGACATGGCTGATTCTAGGGCTGGAACAGAGAATATACAATATGAATCTAGCGTATTTTTTACTGCCAGAAAGTAAGGAAGTACTTAAAAAACAAAATGATGAGGTTATATCAAAGGGACACAGAAACCAACTGAAAGAGCTCAATGGCTAAAGTTGTACCGTTTTGAACAAATAATAAATAAATAATGTGGTACTGGATTTAAAACACCTGAAGTATAAAATAAATATCCATGAATCCATAGTAATATAAATGAATGAAGGAATGAGTGATTAGAAAAGATAAATATCCTATGCAGAATAATTACAAATAATTTCTGTAGATACTGCACTCTCAATGAGATAAGGCATAACTTCCCGCTCCTCAAGAGGGGAGCTAAATAATAGTGACTTCCTTCTAGAGTTCAGGATAGAAGGCAGGTGGGATAGAAAGAGTAACTTTAAAATTGAGAAATCTGACAAACCCTACTTCAGCCAGGTGAACAGGAAAACATCAACGGTGATAAGTCATGTTTATAGCAGGGAGGCCTGATACGTTGTCATGAGAATGGCACTTTACTTCTGTAGTCTTCCTCCCAAAACCCCATAACCCGAGTCTAATCATGAGAAAAACATCAGACAAACCCAAAGTGAGAAATACTCCACAAAACACCTGACCAGTACCCAAAAACACCTCAAAAACAACGAAAGTCTGAGAGACCGTCACAACAAAGAGGAGTCTAAGGAGATACAACTAAATGTAATGTGGTATCCTGGATGGGGTCCTGAGACAGAAAAAGGACATTAGGTAAAAATTAAGGAAATCTGAATACAGTACAGACTTGGTTAATAATAACGTATCAATATTTGTTCATGAATTGTGACAAATTTACCCTACTAATGTAAGATATTAATAGGGGAAACTGGGTGTGGGGTGTATAGGGACCTTCTGTATCATCCTTGCAACTTTTCTATGAGTCTAAAATTATTCTCAAAGTTTATTTTTAAAAAGTCCATATTTTCTCTGTTCTTTCTGCTCCTTGAAAAAGATCTTGTTGAATTTTACCTCATTGTTTAGAGATTAAATGGTAAATGTAGTAAAATATATCCATGTATCTGAATATTTAATTTGACTGAATGAGTTATGACTAAGCTAGAAACTGCTTAACCTCAGTAACTAAAACTTAACAGTGAGGAAAACCTTAAAATATTTTACTAAGAGAGATCAAAAGATCAAGTAGGAGTAATTGGTAGGATAAGAGGTGTATTACAATTTATAAGTATATGTAGTGTGAAAAGAGAAAAGCCCAATTATTCAAGTCAATTAAAAGAGAAACTATTTAAAATAGGCAGCAATGGTCAAATTAATAAAATATCACAAACAGGAAAAGTGTCACTGAAGCAGGAAAGTCCAAATCCTTTGTTCTAATCCAGATCTCCTATCCTCCAGTCTTCTCTACTCCAAAGACTTCCCTTGTTAACCTCAGCCATTCATTTCTTAGACTATATGGTGGCCTTGGGATTATCAGAAATGCTATCCCTCAAATGACCAATCGCTTTCTCATCACAACTCTTAGCACCCCATATTTCACTTTACCCAGTTCTACCTAAACCTATTCTTCAACCACCCAACTCTCAAATCCCTCACTATCAGCCTCTAGACCTTGATTACTTCCTTTCCCACCTCCCTGAATTCAGTTAACTTCAGAACACATAATCAGCACCCTCAGGTCTCTTGCCACTTCCCCCATCCCACCCACCCTGCCTGCCTCCAACCTCTTATCACACCAGCTTTCCCAGGCATGTAGTATACATTGCAGGTGCGTGCTGTACTCTGCAACCAGGATGCCTAGGTTCAGAGCCTGCTTCTCTCACTGTTACTGACTTCTACATCTCAGTTTTCTCTCTACAAAACTGGGGACGATGATAGGAACTCCCTTCTGCTATGAAGCTGTTACGACACATAGTAAGAAACTCCCCACTAAGAATTCAAGAAATAATTATTAGTCACCAATACTGAGAGTAAGATAAATGGCAGGGACAACTATAATTTAAAGAGAGCTGCACTTCAGTTGAATTCTCAAATTTCCTTCACGGTCTTAATTACTTAACTCCACACTCCATAAAATTGCTTCCAACCTCTGTCTCACCATTCAAGTTACTTTCCTTCCTCATTCTTTTCTATTTCTCAGTCCCTTCAGAGGAACTGGCCTCTTCCAACTACTGAGATAGTAGAGTCCATCAACCATGAATTCCTCAAACTCTGATCTCAAGGTCTCAAAACTTCTTTTCAGGCACCTTTACCTTCATACTCAGATAAAGAGGTTTCTCTTGCTCTCTCCAACGCTAATTGCTTCCCTGCCCATGATCAGGACCCCACTCCACCTTGTGGGACTTTATCCCATTCCCCTTGCTCCACCTAGATGGATTCTTTCGTCTTTCTCACCAACATGCTCAATTCTTCCTAATCCAAAAATCTCTCCTCTGCTTGTCTTCCTATCACACTTTTTGAAAGAGAAGTCAACAGTATATTCACATTCTTGCTATACTTCACAACCCAGTACAATATGATTACATTCCCCTACAAAAGAAACTGGTCACCAGTGGCTTCCCCATACCCAAGACAGTGGGTTTGTCTTAGCCTTCATTGTAAGTCACCTTTCTATAGCATACAACATTGCCAACCATCATACTTCCATCTCTCCTGACCTCCATGATACTATTTTCCTCTTGGTTCCTTAACTACACTTTCTCAAACTCTACTTCCTCTGCCTGTCTCTTAAATATTTGTGCCTCCCAAGCACCATTCCCTTCTATATGTGCTACCAAGGCCATTTCATCCACTCTCAAGGGCTCAACACCCTAACACAAATCTCTAATTTCAAGTCCTCTCTCAAGGTCTACTTGTAGTTCCAGATTTTTAATTTATTGTTGAACATTTTCACCTCATTTATTGGTGAGAATTTCACAAATTCTCAAGTATGCCCCAAACTCAACATGCCTAAAACCAATACCCTTCTCCTTGCCTAACCACTCCTCCTACCACAGAAAACTGCCTGTTTCTCTTCTGATCCTCCCAATCATTTGTGGGGTTTTTGATAGATGGAAACATTTTTATTTTCATGAATAAACTCCATTTTCATATAAAAATTAAGGAATTTGCACAAGCAAACTTTCACAATAACACTAAGCCAGAGAAAATTGGTTTGTGTAATTAAATGGTTATATTTCAGAGAGCTGGATAAGACTGGAAAGAGCCCAAAGGCCATCTTTTCAATTCAGTTTGTATGTTATTGTGTCATGAGCATCCCAATGTTTGCTTTTTCTTTGCTTAAATCCAGGTCTTTCTGTGGAAAGTGTGTGTGTGTGTGTGTGGTCTGTAGATTTATTTTTAAAACTGAAGTATAATTGACATACCGTGGTATATTAGTTTCAAGTGTACAGCATAGTGGTTCCACATTTGTACACACTGGGAACCGATCATCACAATAAGTCTAGTTAATGTCTATCATCATACAAAGTTGATACAACATTATTGATTGTATTCCCCATGCTGTACCTTACATCCCCACTCATTTTATAACTGGAAATTTATACCTACCAATCCTTCCAAACTTTATCAGTGGCATCACCAATCACTTAGTTATCCAAATCAGAAACTTACAGTCATCCTAGACTATGCCTAAAGTCTGTAACCAAGCCCTATCCATTTCATTTCCTAAAATTCTCCCTTATCCTTCCCTGATTCATTCCATTCCCACTGCTGCCGTTACAGTTTTTGGTTCTCAGTATCTCTTACATCTATGACTACAACAACTCAACTGGTCTCCCCTGACTCAACCTTTCTAGACTTTGCTCTTCTCACAAGTCCTAGACTGTATTTAGTCCAGAATACTTATACTTTGTGTTCTCTAAGCACTTCATGCACTTTCTAAATTTTTGGTTGTGTAGGAAGGTGATTATCTACAAATCCAGACTTAAAGAACTTGTCCTTTGGCTTTACTATGCAATCACCATATTTATCTTCTGCCAATTTTTTCATGTTACCAGTGCCTGGTCTTTAAGCCAGACTCATTCATTCATTCACTCATTTATAATTTTTTAGACAGAGAGAGAGAGCGCGCTCCCGTGTGAGCAAACGGGAGGGGCAGAAAGAGGGAGAGAGAGAATCTCAAGCAGGCTCCATGCCCAGCATGGAGCCTCACTCAGGGCTCGATCTCATGACCCTGAGATCATGACCTGGGCTGAAATCAAAAGTTGGACACTTAACCAACTGAGCCACCCAGGCACCCCAAGCCAGTCTCTTTTAAAAGAAAGAGCTCATATATTAATTCAAGGTGAAATATTTACATAGTTGCTCTTATCTTCCTCTCTCACACCAGAAGGGCCACTTCTTTTGATGGAATCTACTTCTCACCTAATTCAAACACTTTCATTCCAACAAATAAAGGCTAACAGTTTTTGAATATATGTATTGAAGCTGAGAGGGAAAGGGGCAGGAGGAAGAAAGAAGACATGCATGTGGAAAGAAAGGACAGAGGGAAAACTCTTTTACCCACCATCTACAGTTATTACTAAGTCAAGGTATACAAGAAAAGATAGCAAATTGTATGTGTTTATAATCCTCAGCCAACCCCATAGAGAACAATCTGTCTTTGGTCATTTAGCACTTCTTTCTCCCACTGCCCTTCCAAACAAATCTGAACCTTTCAATTATGTCCTGGGAATTAACTGTGCAGAGTGTGGTACTAACTACAAATAGTATAAAAACAAGGTACTATTTGGTATAATTCACATCTGGAAAAAGCAGAAGGGGCTCCTTGCAGGTAGAGAAAGAAAGAAAAAAGTGAGAACCGAGGATGGAAGCAAAAAAATCAATCCCTACACAGCACCTTTGGTGAGTTTTTGGAGTTTGGAGTTGAGGGTCAGAAGTTTGAATGAGCCTTGGGAAAGCTGCAGGGTCCGGGAGATACTGTGAGTTCAAGAGGAGCGAAGAGAATTTTAAGAAGTGTTGCTGTGAGTAACAAACTGGACCTTTGTTGACATCCTTGGAAAAACTCCAATAAGGTTTTGGATGGCTGTACTGATTCTGGGACTCTACACAGAGACTGGGCAGTGAGTTGACCGTAGTTGTATCTTGGTTGCAAATGTCATCCTTTCAGGCATGTAAACATTGGAATTTAATAAATATTAACTCTGAAATTTTACGGATTCAGAAACTTAAATTTAGAAAAGTTGCCTTCTGCCCCAATGTTATTTTGACTCCCCTTCTTCTTCTAAACTATTCCTTCATTATCTACTCTTCCTTATCTTATACTTCCATTCTAGACACTCAACTTTATCGTTTAAATGCCATCTTTTCTCATGGCTTCAAATGTCACCTCTATCTGATCATTTCAAAATTCCTCTCTGTACCTCTTACTACATTTCCACTCAGATGCTCTGTCTGTCCTCTCACCTAACATCTCCAAACCAAACCCACCACTTAACCTCCAGGCTTCCTCTTGTCTCCTCATCTCTTTTCATGGGCCCATTCCTCAAAGGTACAGCAGAGAAGTTATCCTACACTCATCCCTTTTCTCTATCTCTAATTTCTCATCCATTGCCAATTTCACTTTTTCTTCCCTGAAATCTCTATTTTGTCATCTTTTCTCTATCCCCACAGCCTAATTTGGACTCCTATTTATTTTCTGGACTAATGAAATTACACCATTCATGCACATAACTAAGAACTGTCTGCTAACCTTCTAACCCAATCTTTTTCCTCCAGTCTTCCAATCTATCCTACAAATAACCAAAAACTACAATTACTCAGTGCTATTTTCAGAATGACTTCCTCCACTAGACTATATTCTCATTATCCACCAGGTCAAGTTCAGTCAGCTCTCTCTGACACTCAACACCCTCTATGTCTATCTACCCTCCTCCTAGACATATTCTTTGATCCTACAAGTTTGGGTTTCCCTTTCATACAGCATGTTTATTCCACTTTTTAAAAACTTATGTTAATTCCTTCCTCCTTGAATGGAGGCCCTCCCCTCACCATCCATTTCTAAAAACATCCTAAAACATTTTAAGAATATGTCCTGCTTTCTCTGTGAAGGCTTACATGACAAATATCAATCAAAAATAGGTCTTAAAATGTGGTCCATGCACTCCTGAGACTTTTTTGGAGGGTGTACAAGAGAAAATTATTTTTATAATAATATTAAAATATTATCCACTTTGCTTCTTGTGCTGACTTCTACAATGACGGTGCAAAACACTGGTAGATAAAATTACTGTCATCTTAGCACAAATCACAGCAATGGCACAAAATGGTACTAGTGGACATTGTATTCTTTACCGCCACACTTGCAATTAAAAACAAAACAAGGGAGTAAAAAAAAAAAAAGTTACAGAAGGGGGAAAAACTGGTTTCACTTAAGAATGTCCCTGATGAAGACCAGTAATTTCATTGCATCATGACCTCTGAGTACATCTTTTTAATATTCTGTGTGATAAAATGAGAAGTATACATAACACACTTCTGCTTCAAAGTACAACAGCTGTCTGAAGGAAAAAACCCTTGAATGATGATTTGAATTATGAGCTAAACTACATGCCTTTTCCATGGAACACCATTTTTACTTGAAAAAAAACTGAAAAACTATGTTATTTAGACTTGGGTATTTGGCAGGCATTTTCTCAAAAATGAAAAGTGAGTTTGTCACATCGAGAAAAGAAGCTTGTCAGTATTTGTTGCCAGTAACAAAATTTGAACTTTCAAATGAAAATCAGAATTTTGGAAAAATTTTATCTGGAAAAAGACTCTGATAGCCTCCCAATGCTTAGAGACTTTTTAAATAAGATCAGTGGTGATATTAACTAATGTGAGGTTTTTTTAATATTACTAATAAATGTACCAACACTTGGAAGGCCTACATAACTCAGTGGACCAAATAACCAAATGACCAAGGCATGATGTTATACAATTATGCATGGGCAAAAGATTCAAAGCACAGAGAGACCAATGAATTTGAATGTAACTATGTATGGAAAGTTTGCTGATATAATTTCAGATTCTACATTTAACTAACCTTTAAGAAACTACTTCTTGGTATATTTTGGTGTAATGTTAAAGAAGAATATCCTTGAATACTTGAAAAGGCTACTCAAATACTTCTATCTTTTCCTATTACATTATTAACTCTGAGAGGCCGGGGTTTTTTTTCATATGCTTCAACCAAAACAACATTTCACAACAGACTGAAAACAGAGACAGCCTTGAGAATCCAGATAAATACCACCATGCTAGACATTAGGAAGATTTGCAAAAATGTACATCCATGATACTGTTCCCACTACAATTTTTTTCATTTTGGCAACGTAGTAATTTTTCACAAAAAAATACACATTATGTTAATATAAAATATCATTGTTACTATTAAATGAACTAATAAATATTTTTAATGTTGCAGTTTTAATTTCCAATCTGGCAAATATCAATAGATATAAGCCCACAGGAAATAAAAGTTCATTCAGGTCCTCAATAATTTATGAGATCAACAAGTTTGAAAACAGCTGTTTTATACCATTAATACCAGCACTTTTTTCTTTCCCCTTTTCATATAACAACTTGTTTTACTAGCTCATTATTTCATATTTTTAAGTCCTACTTTTTCAAACATAGACGTGACACCAGACACCATACTAGAAGGTCCCGGAAGGCAGACACTGGGACATTTAAGTACTGAGGAGGTATTTAGGAAATACTGAATTAACATATTAAGGAGCATATGTACAAAGTTCTTACAAACTATTTAATTTTAATAGCAATGCATAAATATGTCCTCATGGCAATTAAAGGCATTTAGGCAAGAGAGAAGTTACCACCATTATAAAAAGAAACCTGATACATGGGTATAACTCAGCAGCAGAAATGTAATTGAAGCCCAGGTGTCTAAGCTTTATTTCAGTCTTCTTTTCCTCTGTAACCCACCACATGCATCCCATGTGCCTTCTTAAATTATACAAAGCTTTAAAATAGAGAAAACCTAAAAATATCACAAAGAAAACAATTAACCAACAGAAAACTCTAACAGAGCTTAAGTAGCTGCACTCAATTTTGTTATGATCTCCTTGTTGTTGCATTATACCATTTCTTGTTCACATTCCAACCACACTTCTCCTTTTCTTAATTTACTAAAGATTCAAGGCTTTTAGATACAGGTATAGAATTAAACTATTTCTAACTTTACGAGTTCTCAAAGAGTTTCCAACAAAAACAAACTGAAGTTCCTTTAAGCATCAGACCTAATTTTCTCCTGCTTCAAAATCTCCTATTTTGAATCATATTTAAGAGATGGACATTGCTAGAGCTTAACTGATCACCTCTTGGGGGTCATTTTTTCAAAAAGTAATTAAATGGGTACTATGTGCCAGACAGTGAGTGCTGGACCATGCAAAGTTTAACAAAATTTTGCCCCTGATCTAATGAAACACAGAGATGAGTAAGAAACAGAAAATGAGAGAGAGAGAGAATATTATCATAAAATACACTAATCATAATGGTGTAACTCTACGTCACTATTATGGAAGCACAGGTGAGGGACACCCAACCGGACCTGAGAGAGGTGGGGTTTAGTGATGGAAATAATCCTTAGGCTGAGTCCTGAAGGAGGAGTAAGGAGCCAGGAGACCTTTCCAGCACATGGACAAGCTGGAATGAGAGGAGATTTTTGAGGGGGGAAAATGTGGCAGAAAGAATAACAGATGTAACAGAAAAAGTTCTGTATCCCATTAAAGAGTCCATGTTTTATCCTGTAAGCAGCCAGAGTCACGGAGGGGATTCAACCAGGGGGGCTGCATGTTCATTGTTGTGTTTTAGAGAGATCATCATAGAAGAGAATAATACAGAAGCGAAATAAAAGGGAAACAGGATTGGAGACAGGTAGACAGTCTATCTAGAGCAGGAATCAGCAAACTTCTTCCACAAAGAGCCAGAGAGTGGACATAAGGTAATAGGCTTTGGAAACCGTACAGTCTCTGTCCCAACAAATGGACTCCGCTGTTGTAGTGTAACAGCGGTCATGTGAACAAAGGTGCATAGCTGTGCCCCAATAAAACTTTATTTACAAAAAACAGCAGTGGGTTTGGCCCTTGAGCCTTAGTTTGCCAACCCCCAGTCTAGAACAGCACTGTCCAAAAAAACTTTCTGCAATAATGAAAATGTTCTATAGATGTGCTACCCAATTCAGTAGACTCCAGCCACGTGGGGCTATCCAGCACTTGAAATGTTACAAGTTAGACTGAGGAACTGAATTTTGAATTTAATTTAATCTAATTTAAATGTAAATAATTACATGTGGCTTGTGGTTACCCTATTGGGCAGGACAGGGTTAGAAGCTGGTACAGGGGCCTAGACAAGAGATGATGGGCACTGAGAGCAGAGGTGGAGAGTCAGTGGCCAAGGCAAGAAATATTTAGGAGGTTATCTGGTAGGACCTAATGATGGACCAAATGTAGGTGAGGAAGAAGCACTCAAAGATGATTCCCACATGTGGAGCAGGAGTGACCGAGAGAATGGCTGGGCCACATGCTGAACAAGAGAATACAAAAGACTACAGAGGGAAATATGCTGCATTCTATTTTAGACATGTTGAATTTGTTGTGCCACCTGGGAGGAGAAAACACTTGGCTATCATACAAAGGAGTAGGTAGTATTAAATATGCTCTTTTTAAAGACAAAGCAACTGTAGTACAGGGATGTTAAATAACAGCTCAGGTCAGGGCAAGTTAAGTGGCAAGGGTGAATTACAACTTGAGTTTATCTGGTTTTAAAATTCATGCATGGTCCATTACACAAAAATGAGCAAGTAGGTAGTAGCTGACCTTGAAAGGAGAACTCACCCCAGGGAGAAGCATGGAGATCAGTGGGCCCAGAAGAGAGCCTCAGGGAACACCAGCATTTATAGAACCATGTCTTACCAAGGAGGCTGAGAAAGTATGGTCAGAGACATACAAGGACTGGATGAGTGCAGTGTCATGAAAGCAAAGGGAGCTGGGCCGTACAAGGAGGTGACCAACAGCATCGAGTCCACAGAGAGACACAATGAGATAGGCACCAAAGGGAGTTTGCTGGATTTTGCAACTGGAAGTCACTGGTGACTCTAATGAAACAGTTCCAGCAACAGAAGAGGAAGCCTAATTTTAGTGAGTTAAAGAGCAAAAAAAGATACAATAAAGTAGAGAAAGCAAGTATAAACTACGCGCTTCCAGTGTTCACCGGGTTTTTGCGTGTTGAATATGTACGACATTTAGCACTTCCTGAACATATACCAAATGGCAAGCACCATGCCAGGTGCTTTATATACGTAATCTCATTGAATATTCACAACAAACGGTGAAGCATCATTATCATCATCATCCCTGTTTTATAGCTACGAAACCAGGCTCAGAGACATTAAATAATCTTCCACTCATATACAAGGCTAAGTGGGAGAGCTTGGATTTGAATGCAGGTCGTTTGACTTCAAAGTACATGCTCTTTGCTCTATACTTTCACATTATCAGTCTTTGAGGATTGCAGAATTATTATTTTAAAAATTTAAATGGCCAAGCCCAAGAAACCGATTATCTTCTTGAAGAAATAAGATTACACCATCTGAAATATGGGCAAACAAAATAAGAGTGAATAAGTAAAACTTGGGAAAGAAAAGCTTCAGCAGCAGATCTGTAATCTATTCTCTCCTGTTTTGGGGGTGGAAGGACCACTCTTCCCCTGCCCCCACCACCTTTGGCAAAAAAAAAAAAAAAATCAGGTTAGGGGCACCTGGGTGGCTCAGTCGGTTAAGTGTCTGCCTTCGGCTCAGGTCATGATCCCGGGGTCCTGGGATTGAGCCCCGCAGCGGGCTCCCTGCTCAGCAGGGAATCTGCTTCTCCCTCTGACCCTCTGCCCACTTCGTGCTCTCTCTCTCTTTCACTCTCTTTCTCTCAAATAAATAAATACTTTTTTTTTTTTTAAAGATCAGGCTAATTGCTTGGTGAACATACTAATGACAGATGTCCTGATAAACAGACTAATGGTATTTGTTGCAGGAGAGTCTCATCCATGGAATGCTTTCAGGATATACCTAGTCTAGGACTGCTTATGGCAAACAAACCTAGAATGTATGGATTTATGGGGTCTGACCCCGTGGGGAATGTTACATAAGCTATGTAACTATCTGAGTATCAAATGGAGACGTTCCATAATCAAGAGAGCTCCTTCTATATCTGCAATATGAACTACTCATACTGCTTTAGCCCTCATAGATAACCTTATTCCAGAGTCTGCCCAATGCAAAAAGGACCCAGGGAGCCATTCTGATGGTCCTGAAAATCTCCCTGCTTCGCCAGTGCCTCGTGATTACCTGGATCCTTGGCTTAATATAGGGTACACTCTCTAACCCACGCAAGTCTAATTTGACAGCCCCAATTCTCTGGGTTATCTCTGTACTAAGTCACAAAAGGGCTACATGCAATCATGGGAGCCTCCCCTGGCTTTGGGACTTTGACCGAAGATTTTAAAGATAGGCAAATTTTTCAAAGATGGAAGGGAAATTAAGGATGTGAATAAGGGAAGAAACTCAAGAACCACTCACAGGTGCATGAGACAGTAAGGGTTCAAAACTGACTCTAATGAACAGTAAGAAGTAAGGCTGGAAACACATGGAGCACATTATAGTGAACCTCAAAGTTAGAGAAGAGTCTAAACAGGATGCAGTTTCTGGAAGAAAATAAATAAGGTCCAGAAAGTGGATCACAGGGAGGATTTCTTTGGCAGCACTGTGAAGAAAGGACTGAAGAGAGGGTGAATCTGGAAGGAGGAAAGTCAGTCAGAAGGCTATGGCAGTGGACTGAACTGTGGAGATCCTGAAGGCCCTCACCTAGGACCATGGATATGGAGTGAAAGGAACAGCTAACTTTACACAGGAAAGATATCCAAAAGATATCAGCAGACCTCATTAAATGACAAGGTCTAAGGGTCATACAGCACCATAGTAAATCCATTGGCAAATATGAGCATCTACCTCCCTCCATGAGGTGGAGCTTAATTTCCTTTCTCCCTCACCCCCTTGAGGGTGGGCTATCCTTCGTATCTTGCTTTTAAAGAATAGAGTAAGGAAAAGAAAAAATTTCACAGTGGAGAAACCTGGCAAACACCACCTTAACCGTGTGATGCCAAGTTCACATCCCCAGTGATGTGGACATCAAGTACCTCCTAACATGATGTGATGAGAAGGGCACTTTGCCTCCATGGGATTCCTTCCAAAACCCCAACACCTCCACCTAGTCTTAAGAAAAACAGACAAATCCAGACTGAGGGAAGTTTACAGAATAACTGGACAGTACTTCTTAACACTGTCAAAGTCAGGAAAAACAGGGAAAGACTCAGAAACTGTTACAGACCACAGGAGACTGGGAAGACACGAAACTAAAGCAATGTCGCAATCTGGACTGAGTCCTAGAACAAAAAGAAAACACTAAGGGAAAAACTGATGCAATTCCACAAAGCCTGGAGTTCACTTAACAGTGATGTATAAATGCTGGTTTCTTAAGTTTCAACAAATGGTCCATGTTATCAGCAATAGGGAAAACCAGGTGGAGGAGGATATGGGCGTTCCTATGCTATCTTGGCAACTTTTCTGTAAATCTAAAATTAGAAGACAATTTTTTTTTAAATGAGGGATGAAGGTAATGTCGCTATCAGATTTGGGGAAGAGGATTAAGCTGGTGTCAAGAATGTGAACTGGAGGGGCGCCTGGGTGGCTCAGTCGTTAAGCGTCTGCCTTCGGCTCAGGTCATGATCCCAGGGTCCTGGGATTGAGCCCCGCATCAGGCTTCCTGCTCAGCATGGAGCCTGCTTCTCCCTCTCCCTCTGTCCCTCCACCTGCTTGTTCTCTCTCTCTCTCTCAATCTGTCAAATAAATAAATAAAAAATCTTTAAAAAAAAAAGAAAAAGAATGTGAACTGGACCCAAGATGAACCCAAGTATAACAAAGCATCGCCATCCTTCAAAGAGAGCTCTGTTCAAAAGCTAGGACCACCACTTTCTACCTAGGGGGTCCTGGATAAGTTTCTCTCACCTTCCCAAGGCTTGGTTTCCTCATTTGCACGGATAATAATTCATACCACATATTCTCATTTTTATTTAGTAGATTTAGGATCTTGGGAAAAATTTCCCCAAACTAAAAGGAAACAACACAAGTTTAAAATAATGAGATTAGTCACCTACCGCTGATTCACAAAAGGGCTGGAAAGTTCTGCAAGCAGGCGAAAATTCCCAATGTATGCCAGGACTCCATCCCCCTGGATGATAAACATAAAACACAATGTCAGGGAGGACATGCTTATCAACATTTCCAAATATTAAAGGAACATTCAATAACTTCTCAGCATAAAATAACAATTGATATCAAAACAGACCAAGTCTCCTAGCTGATTTTCTTCTTTATGAGAATTTAGAAATGTCACTAGAATTTTACAATATTTTTAAAAGACAGCATATTGTACACTTATGTTCACCTATAAAAACAGATTTTAAGCAGTTGTCCCATGTTGAACTAATGAATTCGGCAAACAGCCATTGGTAACAGCATTCTCAAATTACTGTAGAAATAATTATCAAAGTAGTGTGAATTTCAGAAGTTGAGGAATTTTATAGCAATTAAATACCTAATAGAAACTCATTTTTATGTCCATTAATAAAAATCTCAAAAGTGTACTTAACATCTTAAATAACAATATGTAAGCCTGTGAGCAGATGCGTATTTGCCAAACGTAACAGCATATGCTAAAACTTATGTATCACATTTGACCTGAAAAATATATTTGTCAATCAGAAGATCCTACAGCTAAAACACGCACTCTCAGGACCTCTCTGAATTTAGAAACATAATGCCTAGTACATTGTATGAATTTAATAATAGGAAAAGTAGAGCAGAGTTAATAAACTCTGAAGAACAAAGAAGTATACATTAGAAAGAAGAACAAAAGTATACATTCCAAAAATATCGTGTAATTTAAAAAGAAATAGTCCTACCTGCCCCCAAAACATTATACATGGAACTTCAGAAACCCTATTCCTACAAGCTATACCATGCTGCCTTCCAAATGGGAACAATATAAAGCAATAAAAAAAAAATGAACTTTTTATTTGAAGATTTTCAGTTCTTCTCCATGGAAATTATTTTAGGGATTAAAAATTCAGAGCTGGTTACACAAATTAGCTTTTCCAAGACTAATCTAGAACTTTTTATAATCTCAAACTCACTGGCCTTAGTGAAACTGAAATGTGTGATGAGGAGGAACGGAAGGAAGAGGGACAAAGGGCAAAGACAATGGGTAAGGTGAGTATTGTGCACAGGGGATGATCAACTTTAAAGTCAGCCAAGACACAGGCACATCACTCCAAAAACACGTGACAACATATGAGAAATAATTACTCACATGTGTTATTACTTTAACAGAGAACTATGAAGAATCGATGTTTATCTGAAATTATGTATTGTTCTGTACTATTTACTTTTCTGTTACAATAAGAGCTTGTTATTTAAACAAACAGTAAGATTAGTTAATAGTGGTAATTAGTAGTAATTAAGAATAGGACAATTTAACAAATAAAATGTGTGAAAACTTATTTATTTATTTATTTAGAGAGGGGGCAAAGGGAAAGTTGGAAGGGGAGGAGCAGAGGGAGAGAGAATCTTAAGCAGGCTCCACACCCAATGCAGAGCCAAGCGAATCACAATCTCAACAACCTGAGATCATGACCTGAGCCAAGATCAAGAGTCAGATGCTTAACCAACTGAGCCACCCAGGTGCCCCAATATTTTTATGTTCTTTTCTGCCCTTTTATTTAACTATTTTTCTGGATATTTAAATTTAGTAGGCTATATTATTGTATATTTTAAGAAACATACGTCTGAGACTTTGTAAAAGGGGAATGTAAATACAATGGGACTAAACAGTTGTTATCCATATTTAATAAAAAATAGGAACATCTTCTTATCCATGATACAGTAGCATATTTTTACTCTTCCAATACTACTTCTCTGAACTGCCTGTAGCCTTTAGGTAAGGTATATATTATGTTTTTGCCTTTTTTTTTTTTCCAGGAATGAACTAGAGTCCAACATAAAATTCACTGGCTTAAAGCTCTGCTCTTAGAAGTCCATATTACTGGTATCAGTCCAACAGGATGACCTCAACCTAAATATTTTAAGAAAGGTGTGAGCTTAAAATACTTAAGATCTTACTTCCTAGCAACAGCAGGCTTTTTAGAGTTACAAGAATTAAGTTCGCAGCTCTCGTGAAAAGGTCCACCCACTTTGAACCTACAGGCTTGTTCTGCTAGACCAGCTATTTGTCTCCAAGGTCCTTTGCATGTATAAATGCATCATATAGACTACCCATTTGTAAAATATCCATCCTTTTTCAACACTCCAAAGCATACTGGATGGAGTTAACAGTTCTAGTAAAGAAAATCCTGTTCAATGTAGCTACTCTTTTCTGGTAACATTTCTGAGTTCAGAAGCAGTCTTATTTCCCCAAAATGAGTCATTATTCCATTGTATGAGTGTTCGTCACAACGTGTACACCACATTAAGCAACTAAGGTTCGGATTGTTCATCCTTTTCTGGCCGCTTTACCAGGTGCCTTAGGACTCACCAGACACTAGAGAAACGGTACATAAATACCCATTTATTTAATGTAATAACTTTTTTGCCTTCTCATCCTCAATTATTTCCAAATTACAGAAGGACACTCTCCTTGCCTCACACTCTAAACATGTGATTGTGCAGCTGGCCATCCTTTGCTAGCAACAATCGTAGCTGTGTTGTAGGCACATGTCTATGGAGGTCATCTCCTTCCATTTGCATAAAGTCAAAACTCTCACTGGTCTTGCAGGTTTTGAGGAAGCTAAAGGTGAGAACTTTCATTACGAAAGCCTCAACATCAGAGGTAAGCAAATCACATCCCTTTTTAGCATTGTACTATGCAAGGTGTGGAAGACGTTTCCCAGGTAGTATCTTTTCATTTTCTTTGGTAAGAAGTTTATAGACTGAATGGAACTTGCCAAGTTTACATTTGCACTGTCTGCCAAATATGCAGACAGACTGAGCAAAATCTAATTCATATATGAACAATACATCAACAATTTTTGTTTTATGTGGTTTCTTTATAATCTTTACAGGAATCAAAAATTCAACTTGAAACTCCATTTTTCAAATCAAAGTACCTAAGAGCTAGGGAAACATCTTTGTGTTGCTGTGATTCCATGCAACACTTGATAGAGTGAAGAAAGTATGATTGTTGGTAAGATCCAACAGAATCAGCTCTCCATGTGTAAGAAGCCAACACATCTGTTATCAAAATTTAACCTTTTTTCACCAACAGGATGTTTTAGTTGCAACCTCTGAATCAGGAAATGTAACTTTCGTCAGTTTCATAGACTGATCAAGGGAAAAAACAAAATGTGTATATCCATGTGATAGGTCTATGTTAATTCAGTGCCTACTATTTTCAACTGAGCGACAATGTCTTTTTGGAAGATGAAAAAGTACAGATGGATTTAGATGCACCTGCCTGTCTCATTCCAGACTTGTGAGACTCACTCTCTGCAGTCTTTTACATCCCCATCTCTACCAGGCCCATATTAGTTTGCTAGAGCTGCCATAACAAAGTACCACAGGCTGGGTGGCTTAAACAACAGAAAGTTACTGTCTTACAGTTCTGGAGGCTAGAAGTCCGAGATCAAGGTGTTGGCAGACCCATGCTCCTTCTGAAGGTTCTAGGAAAGGATCTGCTCCAGGCCTCTCTCCTAGCTTCTTGCAGTTCCTTGGCTTCTGGCAGCCCAACTCCAATCTTCACGTGACATTTTCCCTGTGCGCCTATCTGTGTCCAAATTTCCCCTTTTTATAAGGATTCCAGTCATATTGGATTAAGGACCCATCCTACTCAACTATGACCTCATTTTCACTTAACTAATTACATCTGTATTTACTCTATTTCCAAATAAAGTCACAGTCAGAGGTAGTAAGACTTAGAACCTCAACAAATCAATTTGGGGGCGGAATATAATTCAATCCATAACAATGTCCAATCCCAAATTCTTTTCTGCATATTGTGCAGTATGGTCTGTTTTGGTTATCTAATTCCCTAATGCATGTGTCTTTCTACCCATCTATAATAACATATCATTATATACTAATATATGTAATAATATATATTATACATATTTCCATATATAATAACTATACCCTTCTTTACTGGTAATGATGGAGCATTCTGGTGTTGGTATCATAACTATTCTCATTCTCATTATCTGAACTTCCAATGGACAACGATGACTGTTAATGCTTTGATTACAACATACTTCAGTTGCATCATTCAGCGTAATGTGATAATGAATGATCCATTATTTCTGTGATTTGCAAATCATGGTTGCCATGATTTTTTTGCATCACAGGAAAAGATTTCACAGGATGTGAGATTTTCAGTGGTAAAATGGTAAAACCCGGATGGATTTGGGCAGGCCACTCCCATCTTTGTTTTATTATGAATTTTATTATAATGAATTCCAAATGGCAGGTGAACTTTTTCATTTTAATACATAATCAAAATCACATTCCCAGTGATGAGAAAAGAGGAATGAAAAAAGAGTAAACCTCTCTAACTCATCTAGCACAAAGAAGCACTTTCAAGATAATAGGAAACAAACTGTCTTTCATATTCCAAGTTCCTGGATGTTTCGTGGACTTATTTTTTAATTTTGATGATATGTTTGAAGTTTAGGTGTTTCCAAAGGAAGTGGTTGGAATGTTTCAGTTAAGAAAAGGTCAGAAAAATAAGTAATTGTGTTCAGTTGGAGATCATCCCAGGAAAATTAAAAAGCTGAAATGTCCTGCTTTTCTCTTACCATAGTTAAATTCTGCAGTGAGTAGAGCAAGGGAGAAGAGCTTTGAAAATAGCGTACAGGTAGAACATGACTCTTGGAGAGGCAAAAAATGCAAGGAAAATAGTTACTTTAGTGAGATTCTTACTTGAGGCAGACATACAAAAATCTTAGAAATATTTTTACTAGGACAATCCTCTATTATAATGAATTCATGTATGTAATAAACGTTTACTCTTATTTTTAAAGATAAATTCTCTCATTTATGACATTGCCTTTCCGCCCTCAGTTAAAGACAGCTCTTCTTCCAATCTATTTTTTCTAACAATCTTCTTCTGTTTAGTTGTTTTAAATCTATGGCATTCTAGGTAACTATATCCAATGTTTAGAGGGTATGACAGACCAAACTGCTGTAAAGTATGAATTAATACATTCCAAAGGTCAGCCAAAGTCTTGCTAAATTACTTACTGTACCTTTCAAATAAATCATTTTTCCAAAGATGAGATCCAATACTGAAATTTTTTTTAAGTTTTTGTGATTTCTAAAATATTTTCAAGCGGGCACACCAAAGTCATGCAAAATATTGAAATAATATCATAGCAACAGTTTTACTCTCAAACTTCAAGAAACAATTTTAAATATTTCTCTCTAGTGAACTTTAAAAATACAAAAAAATATGAAATATACTAAGGTTTTGTTTTTTTGTTTTTTGTTTTTTAAGATTTTATTTATTTGACAGATAGAAAGAGAGCACAAGTAGGCAGAGTGGCAGGCAGAGGGAAAGGGAGAAGCAGGCTCTCCGCTGAGCAGGGAGCCGGATGTGGGGCTCGATCCCAGGACCCCAGGATCATGACCTGAGCCGAAGGCAGCCGCTTAACTGACTGAGCCACCCAGGTGCCCCAATATACTAAGGTTTTTTGAGAGTTTAGAAAATTATTTCTTCTAACTCCTTTCAAATTGGTATAAAATTAAAAGTAACTATTAACCAAAGTACCAGGTTAATAGGAGATAAAACCTGACTTTATGATAGTCTTTAAATATTAAAAGTTACTAGTAAAAATTATAAATTTGATATGTTGCTTTCATCTCAATTTAGCCAAAATGCAGTATCACCACACTTTGAAAAGACTTTCTCTTGAGTTTATAAAAATTGGGCACAGCATCCTGGCTTTTCTTATAACCTCTTTAACCTCTTTCCAAAGAAAATGGTTAGTTCTCTCATTTCGAACCCACTGGTTCTCAAAGTGTGGTCCCCAGACTAGCAGCATCAGCATCACCTGGAAATTCACTAGATACGCATATCTCAGGCCCCATCACAGACCTACTGAATCAGAACCCCTGGGGGTCAGATGAGCAACTGAGTTTTAACAGGCCTTCTAAGTGATTCCAATATTCACTAAAGTTAGAGAACCACTGTCCTAGCTTACAAATGACCTACGAATCTCTAAGCCCTTGGGGAAACTACCTCCCTACTTCTCTGAAACTGTAATTAGTGAAGATTTACAAAGCCCCCCATCAGATCCCACAGCATTATGAAGGCAGACCAGCTACATCCCTCTACAAGTATTTCCTGACTCCTTAATCCCCAGCGGGGTGAAGTGTCTCAACAGATCTCTCTGCTTGTCAGGATGCTTACCCCTGCAAATATCTATATTCCTTGTGTCTCTTTTACAGTTCTATCCATAAAGCCTAGTGCAGTGCCTGGCCCATATTTCCCGAGTTGAACCTCACCTGCTCCTCAGTGTGAAGCAAGCAGAATCACCTCCAAAACCAAAATCCTAAGAGTCCTACAAACCTATTTCTGAGTGGGTGAGCACTCTGATGAGAATATTAGTATTCCATTCTAAAAGAAAAGGAGAAAAATATCTAGATTTTAATTTTGTAAAGAGATCAGTAGCAAAGAATTAGAGGTCATCATAAATGTGTTATGATAAAAAGTCTGATATTTAATTTCTAAAACTTGATACATTTACATTAGTGAAGCAAGACAGAAAAAAAGTGGATAGACAAGTAAAAAAAAAAAAAAACAAGAACACCAATTCGGAGAGAATCTTGCACTCCTATGTTCATTGTAGCATTATTTACAACAGCCAAGATATGGAAGCAACCTAAGTGCCCATCAACAGATGAATGGCTAAAGAAGATGTGGTGTATATATACACAATGGAATATTATTCAGCCATAAAAAAAAAAAAATGAAACCTTGCCATATGTGAGAACATGGACAGACTGGACCTAGAGAATTTTATGGTAAGTTAAATGTCAGAGAAAGACGAATACCATATGATTTCACTTATATGTGGAATCTAAAAAAAACAAAACAAATGAACAAGCAAAACAGAACAGAAACAGACCCACAGATACAAAGAACAAACCAATTCATGGTTGCCAGAGGAAAAGGGTATTGGTGAGGGAGGGGGAGGGTGGCAAAACGGGTGAAGGGAGTTAAGAGGTACAAACTTTCGGTTATAAAATAAGTAAGTCATAAAGATGTAATGTACAGCAAGGGGATTAGAGTCAATTATATTGTAATAACTTTATATGGTGACGGATGGTACTAGACTTAACATGGAGATCATTTGGTAATATATAAAAATATAAAATCATGATGATGTAAGCCTGAAACTAATAAGATACTGTATGTCAACTATATTTTAATTAAAAAAAAAAGAGGTAGGAGAATTTGATCTAGCTATGGATCAGAAGGGAAGCAGGTTATCAATGAGCATGCCAGCAAACTAAGGAGCCCTTTATTAACTGCATGACCTTGTGGCTGTTACTGAATTTCTCTAACCCCATTTCCAGATCTCTATAAATACAGTGAATACTTTTTACTAGAGCTGATGTTAGGAGTGTGTGGCTGCCGCCGCCACCTTCCTCATCTTCCCCGTTTTGTGGAACAGTGGAATGACAGGGTTAGAATTAACTGATAGATGGAAGTGTCTAAGAATGCCCTTTGATTATTACCACTGTATCCCGATGCTGATGGCAGAATTTCCATAAATATTTCTTGGCTGGCTGACTGTTAGAATCTTTCAAAACCTTTTTCTATTTGGGGAATTCATTATGATAATTAAGCAATTAATCTGGAGAGGCAGGGATAGTCAGTAAATGATCACAGCCTGGGGCATGGAGGCCAGGATTTGAACCCTAGCTCTCCTGGGTGACTTTGGGCGAAGCTGATCTAAATTTCAGTTTCTCCATTTGTCAAATGGGCATAATACCATCTTTATGACAGAACTGATGTGAGAATAAGATGAGCTATGTACTAATGGCAGCCAAGAAAAATATGAAAACAGAAAAGGCACTCAAAAAGTGAAAAAAATTTGTAGTTAAAGGTGAAATTGAACCTAGTACTTTTTCATACCATGATTAGAAAGATTAATTAAGTTTCAGGACAAGTCCTAAAAGGCCTATTCCTTCCTGTCTATGTATTAGTCTTCAGCTCACTGATACTTGGGTGACTTCACAGGAATGAAGGGCCCAGCTGAGGAAGAGATAAGATGAATGACACATCACCATCACAATTAATGAGGACTGAATGTGGGCTCACTATTGCCATTTCACTATAAAACATAAATTATGTCAACACATCACTCCTCAGAAAGTGGTTAATGTTACTTTCTGTTGCAGAAAAAAATCCAATTTCAAAAGGAAAAGAAATACTTCTAAGGGTTAACTGTTTTATTCACAGAATAGGTTATGCCAACTTTCTACCTCACAACCATACTTCACCCAACCCAAACTTCACTCTGTTCATGACAACTTTATGTTCATTACCATCACAATGTAGGATTGAAATGGCCTCTGAAGATGGCCTACTTCTATTACCCACAGATTTTTTAATCCCATCTACCAAAGCTCTTCCAATTTGCCCTTCAGCCTGGACAACTCCATGGTGAGAAGTGCAGCATCTCCGAAAGCTGCCTTGGGAGCCATCTTGGGATTGCTATTCAAAAGTTCCAGAACTACTGCACCCTCTCTGACTTCCACTCGCCAGTCCTACTTCTCTGATCCTGGCAGTCCAAAATCTCTTCTTCACATGATAACCCTTCAAATATTTAGAGACAGAACATGTCTATCTTCTTTCCAGGTACCATTTCCAATTTGCTCAGAAAATTCTGGTCTACCGTCTTCAGAGTTCCTGAGCCTTATTAACTGCCAGTCTTCAGAAAACAAAAACAAAGAGAACAAACAACAAAAACCAACCAATCTCTTGGTGAAAAGAACCATTTGCACACAATAATCTCTACACAGTAACCAGTTAAATCACATACGCACATACATCTTTTGGAAGGCACAGGATAACCTTCCAAAGAGAATTTTAGCAGAACATATAAATATACCTAAAAATGTACATACCACTTGCCCAGAATTTCCACTCTACAGAATTATTCTTTGAAAATAATTGTGTATGGCACAAATATGAAAAGATATAAGGCTGTTCACTTGATTTATACATAATGGTGAAACTCAGAACAAACACATAACAATAGGGAATTGGTTAAATATGATTATATATCCACATGCCACCAAAAGAGATAATGATCCAACCAGATGGCCTGAGAATGAAAACATTTTCAGAACTTACAAAAGACTTAGAGAATTTACCTCCTTCCCACTCTTCCTTAGGAAATCATTTGAGGTTATGCTGCAATACAATGAATGAGTGAACCAAGAAAGACAGACATGGGATCCAGGAAACAGTGGCCCCACACTAGGAAAGTCATGGCAGGAAGTCCAGGACACTGGGCAGCAGACCTAGAGAGCAATCTGTTCACGCTGCAGTGGAGAATGGAGGGCGCCAAGGGCTGGGAAAAGATGATCGCAGAGATGCAATGCTATCCTCCAGAATATTGAACAACTCAAATGTTAAACGTTAAATGATAAAGGCAAATGTTGCAAGAAAAAAAGGGAGGCATCAGAAACTCTAAGCAAAAATTAGACAGGAAATGTAATCTTGCTTGTGCAGTGAACTCTTTTAATATAATCGTCATAAACATGTATTCATTTTCTCTGTGTAGGATCAACTAGATATAAAGGAAAACTTAATATGATTACGGAGTAAAAGGTAAACAGCTTAAAATCCTGGCAAGACAAAAGTCCAAGTACAAAGGACAGAAATTGAGAAGTGAAGTAGACACAAAAGGAAGAATAGGAGCACTAATATCTTCACCTTAAAAAGTATCAAGAGGTGCTACAGAACCAGAAATAAAAGTTTTCAGAGGAAGTTAGAAACTAAAACTCCTTTCACAACAATGAAAGGAAGAAGGGCAAGGAAATAGAGGTGTGAGCATTAAATTCTTATCTGTCATAGCAAGAAGATAATATTCTCTAACAATGACAAATAAGATGTGGGTGACAGTCTCTGAAGATGGCCAGCACCAATTCCTTCCCTCCCTGTATGTGCACAACGCTCCTCATAGCAGGAGGTGGGCTTTTATTTTCCTCCCCTTGAATCTAGGCTGCCCTAGAAAGCTCACTTGACCACCAGAATACAGTGGAAGTAACATTCTGGGTCCTTCTGAAGCGAGGTCATGAGAAGCCCTGCAGTTTCGTCCTGAGAAGCCCAAGGCACACGGACGGGCCACATATGGGAGCGGTAGGTAGCAACCCTGCTGAGGTCCCAGCAGAGAGGCAGCATCAATTGCCAGCTACTGGAATGAGCCCCTTTCCACCCAGTTGAGCCTTTAGGGGATTGCAGTCCCAACTGCTACCTAACAGCACCCACATGAGAGACCCCACGCAAGAACTGCCCTGCTTTCTTTCCTTTTTTTTTTTTTTAATATCATTAAGAACTCATTGAGTCAATGCGTTTCAATGGCCACAGCAGTTATTCTAATTGATGATCAAAATGTCACATTTTTAGCCAACAGGACAACCTTCATGTTGGTTACTGTGTCCTTTTGACACAACCCCATTAGTCTTTGATAGGTTCCTTGCTTTCTGACATAAGATTACCAGAGTTATTTTGTTGTATGCAATACTTCAATATGTAAAACAAATTTTAAATTTTAGTTTTGACCCCATTTTTGCAATATATAGTCATACACAGAATGCTATTTTTGACTTATGCATACACACATAAGACAAAAATAGAAATACACTCCTAAATGTAAATGGTAATTAAGTAAACATAGTTATCTCTGGGTTGTGGGATTGGGTTTTTTTTTCTTTTTGCTTGTCAATGTTTTCTAATCCTCCAATAAAAATGAATGACCTAATTAGTATTTTTTCAAATGGCCTCTGTTTATGTATTATTTTTCATAGCTTTTTAAATTACAATGTTGCTATAAGGGGCCTTAACCACTGTTTTCCAAATGTATACTTCTGTGGTTCTCTTTCTACCCTTCTGAAGTTCTCCTGTGCCTCTTGTAGAGGATCATCCTTCTGGCCCCTGACCTTGCCCTTGACCACCCTGCCTCCACAAGACAAACCTTAACTTCTAATGGCATATGGGCCCCTCTCCCCTGGGACAGCCATGCTATCGCCACAAACGTCATAGCGTCTAAAAGTTATCTTTCTGCCAGTGTCTCCCATTTCCTTCCATAGTATCACACTCCTCTAGTGCTCTGGGTCATTTTGCCCTCTTCATTCCCTTCATTCTCTGAAATCCAAATTAGTCACCATGCTCTATTGATTACAAAATAGCTTTTAGATTTTTCTTCTTCATTAATATGACCACCACCATAACCACCAAAATTAAATTCTTCATAATCTATCACCTATATTTATTCTGAGAACCTCCTAGAATATATCCTCCCCCATGCAGTATTTTTTCTACATATCATCATCAGCTTTACCTTCCTAATATGCCAATTGTATCAAGTTATAGGCTGGTGAGTTGGAATGTTCATTCCACCAGGTGACCCCATCTGACTCATCCAAATGTACAACCACTACCAGGCGCACACAGACCCCATACCCTGACAACCCAAGTCCTTACTTCCACCCCTGAAGATCTGACCTCTTCTCCTCGGTGATTTTCCTCATGTCTTCCGACCTAGGAAGCTCTCCCCAACTCTTTGCTGCCGACCTAAACATAATTTTTTTTTTTGAGGTTGCGTGTAAGTCCCATCTATCACAAAAGCTTTCTTGGGAAATTCAAAAAAGCACAAATATATATAGGAAAATTTATGTACAACTTATATTCACTGTAAGAATATACATCAAGTATTGTCAGTAGTTATCCCTGAAGAATCAGACCTAGAAAACATTATACTTAACTAAGCATTATATTTCAACAAACTTAGAATTTTGTTTACAAATATCCACATTCAGACACAAAATTAATAGAAATTAACACACTCATTTTTCCATTCCCTAAATTGCTAGAGCATTACTGATTTATCAGTGGGTGATGTATTATTTGCATTTTTCGATAGTTTCCTATGCTTAACTCTTAGCTAGCTAACGGAATCCCACAGGTTCTATCATATCTTCATCCCCTACCCCCACAGCTCCTTAGTTCACAACCACACAGGGGTGTAGAACTATGCTTCAGTCATCTTGCATCTACACTTTCTGCTCCTGTCCATCAATGACTGGCCCCATGTTTAACCCAGTATACCTGTGAGAGCATTAAGCGTGGCACACACTTAGGGGCATAGGTAACCATTAGATAAGCTTTAGGTCATGTGTAATTCCTCATTACCTCATCCCCCACTCTCCTACTCAAAAAAACCTACTGAAATACAAATGAGGTAGATGTTATTAAAGGGAGAGGTGAAAGGTTGAAGTCTACTCTAATATTTTTAGATAAATGAATTACATATTTTGACACTTTACTGTTAGTGAATTTATGACAAAACTCACAACTCACTTCTGGCCAGTATGGGGTTTCCACCTCTACCATCTACCTTTGAGGAGCTTTGCCTATAGTAAAACTCGTACTTGCCTTGGCCTCTACACGACTCTATGAGGGAAAACAAAACAGGATTTGTCTGATCCCTTCTGGAGCTTAAAAGAAAATTCTCCTTTTAGCCAGTGATTATGAAAATCTGGATTTTCTTATCACGGGAAATTTAATTTTCTTCAGCTGAGAGTGGCTAGGGTTAGAGCTTTAGAAGGTAAGGGAGAAGGGTAACTAAAATGATCATGCACATACTCCTGTTAGCATGGTTTTAGATACTGTGCCGCCGTCAATGGCCTGGCGTGGGATGGGCACCCTATCCCACCACCAGGGCTGGAGAGAAGTTCCAGGCATCCGAAACTGGACACCTGTGTAAAAATGTGACTGTGTTCGGCAGTAGCAATAATGAGGTGCTTTTTCATAGGTTATTACACTGACCTGGAGCCTTAACACATTTCCATGGAAACCCTTTTCAGAGTACCATCAATCTAAAAATGAGATTTGGGAACAAAATCCATCCTATATTTAATAACTATTTGCTGAATTTTAATCATTCAAGGCTTTTGATTATTTATTTATAAGGCAATCGAAGGTCTGAGCTAACACACAGGACTGGATTGCCAAATCAGATTCATGTGAAACCGTGATCTTATCTGGTATTAAGCTTTACTAAATGTTCCAAAGATTGAGGCCATCAAATTATTCAGAGGACAAAGAGAGAGGTGGGGGACATCAAAGGCACCTGGTAAGCCAGATCTTCCCTCTGTTGGACAGGCAGCTCTGGCCCAGAAGAAATGAAGGTTCACGAAGTTCCCCACAAAACAGTGAGAGTTTAACTTGTAAAACATCTCCGTCCTCTACCCCCAGAAAGTTGTACAGCCGAGAGGGCATTCTCCAAGGAGGAAGGCCTCACAGCTCCTATGTTCACATTACCATATAATCTTCTCTTTTTAATATTTTATTTATTTATTTGAGAGAGAGAGAGAGAACTTGGAGGGAGAGGCAGAGGGAGAAGCAGGCTCCCCACTGAGCAAGGAGCCTGATGTGGGTCCTGGGATCGACCTGAGCCGAAGGCAGAGGCTTAATGACTGAGCCATCCAGGCGCCCCACGTTACCATATGATCTTTAGCCAGGGATATCTTAAAGGCATTTCAGAGTTAAGGTCTCCTCCTCCTAACAGAGGTCAGTACTCTGTTTACTCAAGGGTCCTGCTGACAAGATTAGACGGGAGTCACCTGCCCTCCTTTCTCACCCTCCCTTTCTTCCAAGAAGCAAACGGATTTGCAGGCCAGCTGCTTTCACCCCTTCCTTCCAGGGTTACTTAAGAACTTGGTGACAGAACTTAGCTTATTCTTACTTACCCATTCCCTAGCTCCCCAGCATTAGAACCAAATCAGATCATTTTAACAAAACAGCTGAATCAACAGAATCTCAGAATAAAACTTCAAAGATACTTTAGTGTAAACTCCTACCCAAAGTTTCTACTTACTATATATCTATTTTCATATCTATCTGATTGAAGATATCTTACGGTAGAACTATTTTAAAAGGCCACTGTTATAATCATCTATTTATTTACTGGGGATGTCTCTTCTGTAAAACAGAAGTCTGACCTTCCTCTCTTTTACTGTCCCCAGAGGTCCCAGTTCAAACACCTGAATTAACCCAGAATAAATCTACTCTTCTTCCATTTAATAGTGCTCTCACATTCCCAAGGGTATTTCCAAACTACCATGTCCTACAATTTATCTTTTGTAGGCTGACCTCTCTGGGTCCTTCAACTGTCACAGGACAATAGCTTCCTAATCTAATCTCCACTGTTATCTGGCAGCCCCTCCCCCACACCAGGCATATGCAAGGTCCGGGACACCAGATAATGAGCTTGGGTGTGGTCTAACCAGGAAAACTGTCATTTTTGTTTGAATTGGATGCTCTGCCTCCCCTAATAGAGTCTAAATTTGAAACCAGCTTTCTTTTAAAGCAGATGTGACATGCTATTGGTACAACTGAAGTTTTGGTCATTTATCACCTCTGGGTCATTCTTCCCTTCTTATACATTGTCACACCTAAATGCAAAACCTAACATTTATCACTGTTAGGTTCCATCTATTTGTTTCAGCCTATTGCTCCAGCCTGAAAATGTAATATATCATCCAGCATATTATTAGGTCTCCTTCCTAGCCTTGTTTCAGTCATTTGACAGGCCTTGTTAAAAAAAAAATGTGGTAAAATATACGTAACATTAAATTTACCCTTTTAACTACTTTTAAGTGTTTAAGTCTCCAAAGTTTTTCATATCCCCAAACTGAAACTCTCACCCATTCAACAGTAACTTTATCTCCTGCACCCAGCCCCTGGTAACTATTCTGTGTCCATGGATTTGAGTATTCCAGCACATCACATAAGGAGGATCATATGGTAAGACTGCTTTTTAAAAAACCTAGTTAAGAACAAAATATTGACTCAGGTACACATGGCAATGCTCTCAGCTGACATCTATTTTATCATCACACATAAGTCCAATATATGAACTGTTTTGTTTTCTGGTATTGAAAGGAAATAGGCTTCAAAAACCAGGCCAGGTTAGAGAGAGAAAGGGAAACAGTTCTAAGATAATCTAACTAGGCAAATCTGAGGGGATGCTCTGTGCCCACAAAAGAGCATGAAGCAGCAACCACAGGGCAAGGAGGGAACAGCTAGCCTTGAACTCCTCTTAAACCAAAACAGAGGAAGGTCTTAAGGAGCCTGGTTATGTTCATCAAATAGGGGGAACAGTCACATGAGGTATTCTATAATAAAAAGTAAATATTAAAGCAAATTCCAAAAATCCAAACACAACATATATTTGTGTGTATGTAGGTCTTTACATGTATGTACACACATATATCACATATTTTTTAAATGGCCACTTAACATTTTTACCACGACTAATCCCTTAATTAGTAGTAAGAGTTACAAGCTAATTGTATAACTGTGGCTGCATATAGATTTAAATAAGTAAGCTATACAAATACTAATAAAACAGTTTTTTTTTTTAATTTTCCTCACCATATTTTCTTTTACTTTTTTTTCAATTAACATATAATGTATTATTTGTTTCAGGCTAATAAAACAATTTCTCAGACTGACTTCTGCCTGTCTATTGCTCATTACAGTATAAGAAAAGTTGACAATGTTTTATTTCAGTAGAAAAAAGGTTAACATGTTATTCCAGTTTTTAAAATATTTTCTTTGATTTAAATATTTAACGTGTTTTATGCATATGTAAATTTAGTGGGGAACAGAAATCACACAGACCTTACTATTGAATCTTGCTTTAGTAAGCTATATTAGGTGGCTATTTTAATACATACCTAGTCAACAAAAGTGTTAAATTTTGGAAATTATCTTTTGAAATGTTGCTCTAACAGCTATGATAGTTACCTAAAATTTTTCTTTAAGACTATCCTAATGGGAGAAAAGGAGGAAATACATTATTTATGTGTAACTGAGAACAGGCAACACTATTCAAGTCATCTTAAAACATTTTAACAGTTTAACACTGTTAATGATAAACTGTTGGTGAGTCATGGCATTTCTTTCATGGCACTTCTGTGGAAATTCTTCTTTAGACTAAAACTAAGACTGATATTTTTCTAATTCTTCTCTCCTGATATACATTACAGCTTTACCTTTTCTGACATAACAAGTCTTTCATTTTTCAATACCACTTCATAAATACTTGCTTGCAAAATGTTTTTAAAATGTAGACACTGGGGTATAACATTAAACAAGAAACAAATTCTCACCCTCAAGGTATCACACTGCGGCTAATTCCCTTAAATAAATACACTGAGAGCCTTGGAAACCAAATTTTCTTCCTCAATTGCAGCTGCATGGTTTAATGATTAGATTCCAGGGTAGTTTAATAATGCAGAGGAGTTGGGGAAAGTATGTATAGTGGTGCTCTTTTCAAGTTCAAAAGTTTTCCAAGTATACTCTAACTTTTATCTAAAGGTGTGATTTGATTGGGGAATGGCGTGATCCACAAGAAACACAGAAAAAAATGAAGGTTACCAAAGAGATCAGAACAGGAGTACAAAAGACAGTGGTTTATCCTTAAAAATAGGATGTTAAAGCATAATTGTATTCTCGTCCCTTATGATAAGAAATTATCCTGTCACATTTCCCCTAATAATTAGTATCCTGACTGAGGGGGGGGAAAGGTGAATACTAGGAAAAAATCTGTAGGATTTTTACCTTTCTATATAGACAGAAGAGAAGATTCCTTAAGCTCTAAGTTACTCTACCAGAGAATTTTAAAACTCCAATAAATATACTGGAGAGAGGTACAAAAATAGTGATCAAGACATTATATAACCTATATATAACCTATTAAATAACCTATATTTAAGAGGATCTTACTTTTCAACTATTCAGTAGAGCATACATTTAAAGCCTACAGATAACTTGTCTCTAAGTTTTAGTTACAATTAGACAATCTTTTGGGGTGTCTGGTTGTCTCAGTCAGAAGAGCATGTGACTCTTGATTTCAGGGTTGTGAGTTCAAGCCCCACATTGGGTGGAGCAATAATTTAAATAAATAAATTAAAAAAAAAAAGAAAACCTTTTAAGAAAAGAGGTTACTATAAACAGCTTAAATAGTTGCATACTTCTCAAGTCAAAATGCTTCCACATACCAGTTCTCATCATGTAAGTGAAGAAATTCATAAAAGTTTATACAAAATAAGAGTAGTTGTTGCTGTTATTATTTTGTTAACCTTACTTAAATTGCACAAAGTGACATGGGAATTTACTGCATGGAACAAAAATTTTTCTATAGTTTAAACAGGAAATGTAAAATCTATAAATGACAAAGGATCACTACATCTATAAGCATTTATTTATTTTCTAATTTTTTTCTGTTTCCCTCTGAATAGATTCACTTTAATCAGATAAATTTACCTCATACCATTCATGTATTTTATACAACAGAACATAGGAAGCCACCAAAAAAGCAATCATCCCCAGAAAACACTGCGGTTGATTTTCTTATCAATAAGGCAAGAGTTAATTTCTTTGCACTTTGATTTTTTTTTTAATAAAGGCATAAAAGTCCAAAGAGAAAACAGTATTCATCCCACATAATTAAATACTCAACCCACCAATCCACACACAGCCAGCCTTTTGCCAAGCCTGGGATTCAGGGGCCGAGCAAGAACAGCAGCTCGTCGTATTCACATTTCCAAATGCACATAAGTGACCTGTTATCGTTCATCGGCTTATATTCTTTTCATAGCACTAATGGTTATTTGTGACGCATGTTCAGAGAACATACTTCTGCACTGCAGCATGATATTAAACTCACATGGGCACCCACACATTCTTCCCAGATTTAATCAGTATTTTGTTAGTCAGCTTTCATGTTTTTTTAAGCAAGTGGTTAGGAAGCAAGTGCTTGTACACCAAAAACTTAAGACCTGTGAAAGGTAAAAGTCTATATTTTATAACGACTTATAATCTATTAAAATCTAAAAAGAAGACAAACAGTAGGAAATGCCAGTAAAAATAGCCTATTGGTTCAGAAAAATAAAGTGATTAATGATACCTTTTGGGTATACATAAGCACTTATTTATAGCATTAAAACCAGCATAGTTTTTTTAAACATTTATATTAATTTATGACTTCATGGGTGATAAAGAGAGATATTTTTATATATCTGATTCTTGCAGAAATAATGCCAAATTGACATCTTATTCACCAGCTATCTGTGTGTGGGTCAATATAAAGTGGAAGAATATTATTAATACACATTTATATTAATTTTTTTAAAAACCCTCCAAATAATCACAGATGTCCAGTAATATAAGGATTTTAGTAATACCAAATAAGAAAAAAAAATCCAGTGGTTATATTTAAGTTTTAAAAAGGAGAAAACATGGAATGGTATACCATACTATTACATAAAATTTATATTATTCTAGGGATACCTGGGTAGCTCAGTCAATTAAGTGGCTGACTCTTGATTTCAGCTCAGGTCATGATCTCAGGGTTGTGAGACTGAGCTGAGCTTGGAGCCTGTTTCTCTCCCTCCCTCCCTGCCCCTCCCCCCTGCTCTCTCTCTCTTGCATGCATGCACACGTGTACACTCTCTCTCTCTAAAAAAAAAAAAAATTTATATTATTCTAGTTTACATATGTCTATTATTTCCAAATATCTATTTGGGGACTGTTGGCATATCTAGGTTGAAAAACAACTGATTGTAGAGAAACCTAACAAACATACAAGGGATATAAAATTGCTAATTTACAAATATATAATGTAGAAAAATAATTTTAGACATAAAACTTAATATGCATTACTGCCTGAGATTTGCTGTGAGTACCCTCTATTAGCTCAGTCTTGGAATTCTGATGAAGTCTCTGAGCAAGACTCCCCCACTGCTCCAGCCTACTTAAATGTAATTACATATATACATGTAAATGCACAAGAATTAAACAGAAAAGAAATATTGTAGTTGGTTATATAAGAACCTATTCCTAGCTCTGGCTGTTAAGTCATAAATGCATCTAGAGAGACAGGCAAATAGCAATAGCTACGTGATCCTAAAGGTTTTAAGTGAAAATTTGAGAAATTGGGGTTATCTGCCTTAAATTTTATGAATCCAAATAGACACACTAATACAAACACACAAGTCATTGTTTTTGTTAATAAACAAGATAACACATCACAACAGTGATCCCTGAAAGCATCTGGAGTTGGTCTTTATAAATTGAGAACTGTAAGTTTCGATTTCTGTTCACCCTTAAGTCATCACTCCCCATCTTGTCTACTTGTCAGGCTACTGTAAATCCTGGCACTCACCAGTACAAAGTGGTATGCATACAGCGCGGTACAATGGTGAATTATAAAATATTTGTCACCAATCACTTTCCAATACAAAATGAGAATCAACAAATCTGAAAGAAGGAAAAATAAGTGAGATATTACATAGGAAGAAGGCTGTACTGTTTTCCCAGTGTATTTAACTTTCCTCCTTAACAACTTGTCACAGTCCATACTAGCCCACTGCACTTTGTTCATACTTCGCTAGTCCAGTTACCCACCTTATTGTAAAGTACCTGCTTCCACACGACTGTTTCCCCCACTCTACTGTGACCTCCCAGGATGAGGACCAGGTGTGGGAATCCAGCACAGTGCCCACCACACAGGTAATATATTGGTTGAAAGTGCAAATGAATAACTTGTTTCCAGGGTTAAATAAAACGGAAATGTTACTGAATAAAAATAATTTTTAAATAAGCTTAAATTACTGATGTTTGTGACTACAACAACTCACACAGATAAAATGGTTGGAGAAAAGGTACAAAATGACCAACTCATTTATAACACAAATTCAACAAACTATATTTAAAAATTAACAAAGGATATGATTAAATATTAATTCAAAATAGCAACAAAAACAAAAACAAGAACTAAAACTATTAAAAAGATATGCAAAGAAAGAGGTCAAGGCCTCAATTTCTCCTTAAGAGATCCTGAAACTAAACACCATGATTCAGAAAATAGTTTCCCTTTACAAAACAGAATGTTTAACAAAACAGAAACTTCTCAAAATGTTAACACAACTATGTTCTCCATGTGAAAGGCAGACATGGAGACAAATGGCTATCATGGATGGAAACCAGGGAAGGATTCAAGGCTTATGGGACTGGAGCTTATATAATATAGGAACCTTCTTTTATATATTAAAAAAATGAAAATTACTGATACAACATTAGATGTGAATATTTATTTTAAAAAAAGTGATCAGATTATAAATTTTAAAGAGAAAACAAACAGTACAAATGTGGAAATCAAGAAAATATAACACTATTAGTAACTGACTGCATGATAGACCTCTCTAGATATATTTTCCCGACGAATTGTGGCTGTACCCTCTTTGGTCACCAATTTCTATGATAATGACCTTGTAATATTTTCCATAGAGAAAATAAAAAGAATTCACTTTTCATTCAGCTTGGTTTAGAAAAGTCGGTTTCAGTTCATAATTCTTATTTTTAAGTGCTTCAGAGTATTATATTATTTGGGGAAACCTTTATCAAGTTTCTTTCATACAAGACTTTCTGGGTGGTGACTACTCTCTGAACGGACAAGGCTCATGAAGCGGTGCGAGAGGTGTACTATAAATTGTGTGTCATCCTTGTCAATGACAGCATTTTGTGCCAAACAAGCAAATCTTTTTCCAATGTATTCACATGATTCACTCTTCTTTTAATTGGGCCATCAAATAATCCAATCACCTATTCACTATTTTAATTTGAAATTTATCTCTTCCTCCTAATGAATTACTGTGTTTTGGTATAATTTAATCTTTTTGTTATAATTCACTTCTTGATGGCAGAAAATTTTCTATTGAGTCCACCACTCATCTTTACCACTTTTGTTTCATATCCCATTATTTTTATTTGTATTTTTCAGCTATTTATTAAATTTAAAAATTATATAATAGGGTTCCCTATATAAAATGTCCAAATCAGGTGTCTGTTCTTTTTCTCTTGTCTTACAGAGACTGTCTAGAATGTCTTTTCAAAAAGTTTAAATGGTATATTCTCACTTAATTTCTCCTTTGTCTCATAGTATAGAAGGCTATTCCAACCCCTTCCCACAGGAGGAGAAATATGACAGAGGGAAACATGGAGTAGAAAGAGTCCATGATCTTAACTGATCATGGCTAAAACAGTTTCCTTTTGTGAACTTTCCCCAAACAATACAAAACTGCAAGCACAGGAACACATTTCAAGGGCCCTTACAAGTGAGAGAAACCTTGATGCTTAAACTTCATTAGCTTCCCAGGAATTCCACCTGAGAGACCCTGTAGACCAAAATATGGACCATTGCTAGTAAAAAAATACCCAGGCCTAACTGAGGCCCCACTCTGCAGCTCTATCGTCAAAGAGAACCAGAGAGCCAACAGGAAAAATGTTTCATGTTCTACCATCACAGCAGGTATTTTTTTCCTCTTATGGGTCCTACAAGTGACTTCTCCAATAAATAAACCAAAAGCATAGACTATGTATTCTTTGTAAAATCCCATGAGTACTTTAAAAAGAAACAGAGAGTGGCCAACATATCACATACCAGAAATGAGGTAGCCAGAAGCAATAGAGATATTCACTTTCACAAGCGATGAATCACCCCTATAAATATTAAAAAAAAAAAAAAAAAAAAGATTCCCTTTTTTTAGCACATGGTTATAAATGACAGCTACATTTTTTTTCCTATTGAGAAATGTAATTAAAATGCTTTCTATAGATTCTTGAATGGTAAATTGTCATTTGTACCAGGCCCTGTGTTAGCTTGAAATACTTCTAACTGCACAAATAATCATAATTTCTTATATTAGCTATAAGTTTTATATAAATAATTTTACCAAAAGATAACTTTTTATAAATGTGTTCTCATATGATTTGTTTGTGAAAGAATTCAAATGAATTTCCAGATGCTGGCTGGCTTTTGTTTTTGTTTGTTTTTGTTTTTTATTCCTTATTCTAAATCAGAGATTCAAATACTCAAGAAATCATCTAGCCTGCCCCTGATCTTAAGGCAATATACTAGATCAGTATCACTTTACTGATGACTGGAGAGATCTGCCTATTGTCACACAACTAGAAAATGGTCACACAGGACAGTTTAATCCTGCTGTTTTGACACCTATATATATCAAGATCCTACAATTTGCCCTAATAATTATCTTTACTCCAAGAAACAAATACGAACTATCAGTCTTGTGTCTGGTTTATAATGTAAACTACTGCTGAAATGAACACAAAATTAAACTGATAACAGCTAAACTGCAAATGGAAAGGTTTAGCAGAAGTTCTGTCTACTTTACAAATTCTGATCTGCAAATATGACCCAGGAAAATTGAACCTGGACTAAACTGCAGCATTAAAGAAAATGTAAAAAGACAAAAAATTATACTATGGGGCGCCTGGGTGGCTCAGTTGTTAAGCGTCTGCCTTGGGCTCGGGTCATGTTCCCAGGGTCCTGGGATCGAGCCCTGCATCGGGCTCCCTGCTCAGCAGGAAGCCTGCTTCTTCTCCCTTTCCCACTCCCCCTGCTTATGTTCCCTCTCTCGCTGTGTCCCTGTCAAATAAATAAATAAAATCTTTAAAAAAAAATTATACTATGTAAAAGTTTGATAAGGACAAAAATTGATCAGTGAATTAAATCTTTGTCATAAAATTTATCTCCCAAAAGAACTGGTTATGTTGACAATCATTACCACAATAAAATTAGGAGAAAAAACTCAGAAACAGTTTAGGTAGATTACATAAAAACCTCATCATGGAATTAACACTAAATTGATTCACTTTGAAAAATACCTTCCCAAAGAAAATTTATCAATACTGGTAGAATTCTGATGGGCATAATTCTGTATTTATTAAAATGATATTGCTGCAAACAGTCAAAAATTAAATTGTCCCACATCCTCCAGAGTCCATATCTACTACATTTATGCAGTGCTTTCGCAAACATACCTCATCTCTCAAACTAAGCTGAACTAAGCCTTCTTGTATAATGCCAGGAAATACAGTTTGCAATATCTCTGCCATTGGAATGACATTTAAAATTTTCAAAGAGTGATCTTGGAAATTATCCTATTATTGCTGAACATCGTTATTATCAGTATTTCAAATCTTCTCATGTGGTACTAACTTCCTCTTACATGGACATCTATAATCCTCATTTTATCTTTGAGATCAAATGATGGGTTAAACACAAGACTGAGTCTTAAGTAGATTATTATCCAACTTGACTATCCTATCTCAATAGTTAACTCATTTTTGCTCAGAACAGTGGTTACAACAACTTGGTTTTACTCACTAACTCAGTATAAATGTTTACATCATCATCATATTCTCCCTGTCTTGGATAACAATTGTGATACTAGTACAAAGTGGCCCTCATTATTTGTATTCAAATATAAAATAAATCCTTTTATTGCACCTTGCTGAAATAAGTCTGAACACAAGCATTTTAATAAAACATGCGCCATCAATATGTTTTCCATTTGAAAGTAAGAAATGTTCTTATTAATAATTAATATCAAAACATCAATCAAATTGACTATATTGAAAAGAAACAGCTTACCAAAGTGGATCAGCCTTTGCAACCTCATCAAAAATCAAAATGTACAGGCCAAAAAGCCCAACCACCAAAGAATGGCATGTAGATCCTACCCTGAAATGAAACAAAATACATACAAAGATTTTAGATTCTTTGCAATGAACTGTAATTCTGTCAAGACATATAACATTTTGAAGAAGTTAAATCTGGAAGCATTTAAATATAGGAATGGAGTACATCTAAGAGTATAATACAAAATTGCCATTTAGAAATCCAAGGGCTATGAGTTTACTTTGGAATTAATAACAAGAAAGATGCCCAGGTCTACAGTTTCCTGCTAGAAAATTGTGGAATCACTTATTGGTTAAAAATTCCAAAGCAGGGGTGCCTGGGGGGCTCATTCAATGCATCCGACTTGATCTCAGCTCAGGTCTTGATCTCAGGGTCGTTGAGTTCAAGCCCCATGTTGCGCTCCACACTGGGCATGGAGCCTAGTTCAAAAAAAAAAGAAAAAAAAAGTTCAAAGCAGAAGTTTATCTGATGATGCAGCTGACAGAGTTCTGTACAGATAGACGGCAACTGGCAAGTCCACTGCCCAGCACCTTGCTCCAAGCCCCATCCCTACCAGCATCACTGCAGCATTAGTTTCCTGCTCCAATCAGTGAGGAATAACTTCCAAATCTACTGACCTTAACCAATTCTAAATCCTTGAATCAGAATTTGAATGGATCGTGAAATGAAAATGTATTGCCTTGGAGATTTCAGTGTTAAATGCACATTCCCATGCATGCTACACTTGGTTCCTGTAACCAATCCATGAGAAAGCTAGAGCAGCTATTATTAGTCTCTTTTTATCATTATTATGAAACCACTTCTAAATAGAAAAATTGAGGACCATGAATTTATACAGAAAATCTATTTTTAAAAGAAATGCTCAAGTGAAAGCAAAATGTTCACGAGATCCAGGCTGAATTTTCTTTTATAGAAGGAATAAGGTTTAGATGAAAAACATCAGTTTCTATGAACATATCTTGCTAATAATTTAATGGATTAACCCAACACCCAAGCTCTACGATATGCTACTTAAAGAAGTCTACATAGGATACAATATCTTTATTCACACAATGAAAAAGTTTATAAGAAATGAAGTTTCTTTTCTCTTCATTAGAATAAAGGATAAAAGGAACAGCAAAATTTTCTTTAGAAATTAATAGGATGTAATAAATTTCTGTCTAAAATATGACCCCAAATCTTTAACAGTGACATATATCAACCAATATGAAGCTTGATATTAGAAAATCTTATTGTAACTTGAAAAATCAATATGCTTGATCTAATAGATGATGTGGGCCTAAATAGATATATCATGTTAAATCAAATCATATTTAAATGATCAAAGATCCTCACTAATTTAAAGGCACTGACAAAGAATACTTTGCAATACCAAAGGAACATTTTAACGTGTGAATAGTTAACCCAATTTATCTGGTTTACAAGTCTGGAATTTTCATGCCAAACATACCTATATTCCAAACATAGCTGTTTAAGGATGTAAGTTCTTTTACGTCAAATAAGACACTCCATCTAAATACTCATACAACCAGCTTTCTATTGCCATTCAAAAAGTCTATGAAAGCAGAAAGTACAACCTCTCACTAACTTGTTTTAGTGTTTAATAAACTTATATCAAAAAGCTTCCCCTTGGAAAAATGAGAACTTTTTGTTCCTGATACTCAGCCCTCAAATTCCCTTTGTGTTGAAATGTTACATGGTAAATGGGAAGGATTACAAGCCCTTAGCTGATGGAAATGGCATATAATTCATGAGAGAAAAGTTAAATCTTATTTGGATCAGGAAAAGCAAATACCGTCTGCTTACATACTCTCCTGCATTAAAAGTCTATACTTTCAGAAACTTCTGTTTAGTAAACATTTCACAGTCTATTCTTTAAAATCAGACTCTTGGCAAAGCAGGGTGTAGATTCCTTACTGTCTAAAATGAAACACCAAAATGCTACCCAAAAGAAAATTTTTTTTTTCCAAAGAAGATTAAAAAGAAATGTTTGTGCTAATAAATAGACAGGGAGATAATGGAAATAATGACCATTGTAGAATAGCAATTTAAAGTTACTGATTTAACCATTTGCAAGTAGTAGGGGTATTACCAATAGAAATTATATAGCCCAAACAGACAAGAGTTAAAAATTAGAGAAGCGGATTTTAAAATTAGGAGTATTTCAACACAATAGGACTTTCTATACCATAGAAAACAAGTGGATATAAGAAAATGTTTTTTAATTGTAAGATAAATAATACCTGTAAGTATGTATTTTTTTTCTGAAAAAGCAACAATTAAGTACAGCAATTTATCACTTATATTTAATTAAACTGTCACTCTCAGGTGTGAATTTTTTGGTGAGTTGTTTTTCCTCCTGTCCTTTTTCTACTGTAGGGCTTAGACCATGCATTGTTCAGAGACTCTTTCCTGATTATTAGTAAGAATTATGTGGGTTGTGTTGATCTGGGTGTTTCAAGACTGGAAGGTGGATTTCAAGACATATACATGTACTTTACTCAAAAAGCAGCAAATCTTTTTTCTTTCTTTACACTCTACCTCACAGCTTAAGTCTCATGTAAACCAAACTGGAGTGGGAACAGGAGTAAATGTGAGAGAGAAACAGAGAGAACTCCATTTGAATAGGGTAATGAATCTTCTATAATCCCAGACTCCTTTTTCAAATAGGAACTCGGGTTTCCCAAATGGTGATTCTGTGCACCACAGAATGGCAGTGATAAGACTGAATAATGCAAAGTATTTTTCAATTTCATTTCATTTCATCTTTGCCTCTATCTCTGTACCGTCCCTATTTCTTTGGCTTGCTGCTCTCCAAGATTCAAATGCCCTTACCTACCCTAACCATGGTGAAAGGGAAACGAAAATAGTTCAAAATTTACTCTCAGAAAATCTGTCTCCCATCCCGCTCCTCGCCTCTTCTTCTCTTTCCCTCTTCTACCTACCTTCATGTTAGAAAGGGTTTTAAAAAATAATGGCTAGTATCTTTTGTATCCCACTTGTGAACAACATCTTTGTACTATTTTTAAGACAAAAAAAAAATCATACTTCTTATTTTTCAAAACTACATGGAGAAATAATTCTCACTTTTTGGGTAAAAGGAGCTACATAGCATGTATGAACCGGAAAAATCAATGTAAGGTGCAAGAGGAAACAACTGAAGTCTTAATCACAATCTGAGTTACAAAGTGGATGCCTACAAACCAGCTTGGCTCAAAGATAAGGGATTTCCTGTCAAATGTGACCATTCTCAAATAAATACTTAGACTCTGGCAGAAGTTAATTCTAAAAGGAAATTGCAATGAAAAATAATTATAGCAATTTTAGAGACCTGCTGAATTCATTTTATAGTTGGCGTTAACTTCAAGTAAGTAACAACAAAAAATATACCCATAGCTGCTCCAATTCACCAGTTTGCAAATGCATGGTGACGTGGGGGCGGAAAGCTCTCAAGCACGTGAAACGGTCATCAGAGTCATTTTGTGTTTGAAATGTTGTGAAAGGTTAATGAGTTGCACACACAAAAAATCTGTAAGCCAACTAATTAAAATTCCCACAGATTTCTATACCCTTATAGGTACTACTCATTTTACATTTTTTTCTTTTGTCTTAAATAAAATCTAAAAAGCAATTTTTACTTTAACAAAAAAAATAGGTTCCGATGGGCTCTGAATTATAATGAAAAGTTCATCAAAAGAGAGATACAGATGTGCTAACCATATACCACACTCTGGTACAGCATTTAACTGCCCCCAGTCTGGCTAAGCCAGCCAACACTATATATAGGCTACTCACAGCCCCAGCTAACATTCACTTCTGCGATCACTTCCAGAGAGCACGTGTTTGTTATCATGAACGTTTCAGAGAAGAATGCAAAACAGGACTCTTCTGCAGTCAGCTGGAGTCTCCTTAACCTTCCATGCTTCCCCAGAAAGTTCAATTTTTCCTAACATCTTTCAATAGAAGACTTTTTATAATTTTCTTGTATGAGATCTATCTACTTACTTTCCTTTCATTCGTAAGGTCAAATAAAAGATCTGACCTTAAATTTTGTTAGATCTTAAATGAAAGATTTTTGGGGAATATTTTAAACAGTTTTATTTCATAAAACTAACTTTTTAAAATCAGTTACATTTTCAGATGCTTTACCTTGAGTTCCATTCAATCTTCTTCTCAAAGCTGAGACTATTAAAACCTGGAGAAACTTTTGCTGAAAACCAGAAACTTATAAAGTAGAAAAGAAGCTGAAAGGTGAGAAAGCTGGTAAAAACAGTGCTGAAGATCAGTTTGGTGTTGGTGTCCATATTTCTTCAACCTGTTAAGAAAAAACAATGGCTTTCAATTGCTTTAAATTCTTCATAAGAAATCTAAATTAATTTTTTTATTTTAAGAGTATGTGCTTATATTTTTAGTAATTTATCTTAATTTAGCACAAATATAAGAATACAAAGAAACTAATAGACCTTTAATTCTTTACCAGCTATTTGTCGTGTATCTTGTATTTGTATTTAAAATAAAAAAGGGAAAACTTATCCTAAATATCTCACTGTTATCAATTTTAGAAGGCAAATTTAACAGCATGATTTTCAAAATTATCTAAGTCTTTGAGTTTAACATTAAGAGGGCATTTCAAGTACTATAACTGAAGGTATTCTTTTAGTAACATTTTTAATTAAACTTAGGAAAAATCACCTGATTTCTCTATGCCTCAACTTCCTCATCTATAAAATGAGTCCATTAGATAATTTCTAGAAACAATTAGGCCAAAATCATTATAAAGCTAAGATTATCTACAATATCAAAACAAAAAATAATTACATTATAAAAACTAACTGTACAGTGAGACAAATGACATTTAAAACAAAATTAAAATCTTAATAAGAATAATACCATCTTAGAAAAGAACCATACCACTGTTGCTGCTTAAATTAGTATTTAACTTTTAAAAAGTATTCTGCAATCCCACACATCCTTGGACCAAAAATCCTCAGTGACTTTGTATCTCTAAAATAAAAGATTTTTATAAAAGAGTTTCAGGTTTTAAGGGTAGAGTTAGCAGAAAGAATAGTAATATGCATATATACACATTCAGAGTATTTTTTCCTATCACTGAACTGAACTTTATTTGGACCCTAAAAATCTTAGGAACATTCAGACCAAAAGAAAGCCACTAAAGCATTTGCTCATATCCAGCAAATACAGCATTTCTAGAAATGGCTCCAGCTTTGATAGAGCTGACCCTCAAATGAAAAGGAAATGAATCGATACATATTTCCAGCTGCCTAATGTGAAGAAATAAAGTCCCCTACTGAAGCCAATTCACTAGAGAAAAGCCAAGTCATTGACTGCACTAGCAATAACCCCACTTCATTCCCTTCCAACCAGGACCTTGTAATAAGAATCAGGCTCCCACAGGGCCCCTTCTGACAGAACTCATGTGTCTGTAATGAGTTCTTTCCCCATTCTTTCTTTCTGGTGTGTGTGCTCAGTAAAAATATTGATATTACAATTCTTCTCCATGAGATTCCATTAACTTTATTGCTCATTTACTTTTTTTTTTAATTCAACATGTGTTTTAGGGTATTAAAAATTTAATTTGTGATCTTTTAGCCTAGGTTTAATATTAACCAATACATAAAAGTTTTGTACATAAATTAAACATCATTATAATTCACTAAGTGAGATGTAAAAGGGAAAATGGTTTTCTAAGATTAAAGCAAATGGGGAACTGGAGGCCAGGTGGGCAGATAAATGAAGAAAATGAAACCAGTAACCAGAAAAGAGTGGAGAGTGTAAACCAAAGGGTTCTGTATGTTCCCTGCTAGTCCTGGAGGGTGGCTGGACATGAGCTACTTACTTACTTTTGTTAAAATTCAACTATATAATGAGCATTTGTTTCATCAATGTTTGCTAAAGTTATATTATAGAACAGTAGGTATCACACAACATTATCCATTTTATGAACTATTAACTAGTACATTAACAAAGAAGCACTCGAACAACTCACCATTAAGAAATTCCTCATTCCTACTGGAAGAACAAACATTATTAAAATGGCTGCACTACCCAAAGCAATCTACCCATTTAATGCAATCCCTATCAAAATACCACCAGCATTTTTCACTGAGCTAGAACAAACAATCCTAAAATTTCTTTGGAACCACAAAAGACCCCGAATAGCCAGAGGAATATTGAAAAAGAAAAGTAAAGCTGGAGGCATCAGGATTCTGGACTTCAAGTTATATTACAAAGCTGTCATCATTAAGACAGTATGATACTGGCACAAAAACAGACACCTAGATCAATGGAACAGAATAGAGAGCCCAGAAATGGACCCACAACTATGTGGTCAACTAATCTTCAACAAAGCTGGAAAGAATATCCAATGGAAAAAGGATAGTCTCCTCAACAAATGGTGTTGGGAATACTGGACCACTTTCTTACACTGTAGACAGAAGTAAATTCAAAATGGAGAAAAGACCTAAACGTGAGACAGGAAACCATCAAAATCCTAGAGGAGAACACAGGCAGCAACCTCTTCAACCTCAGCCACAGCAACTTCTTCCTAGAAACATCGCCAAAGGCAAGGGAAACAAAAGCAATAATGAACTACTGGGACTTCATCAAGATAAAAAGCTTCTGCACAGTGAAAGAAACAATCAACAAAAGTAAAAGGCAGCCTAGGAATGGGAGAAGATACTTGCAAATGACATATCAGATAAAGGGCTAGTATCCAAAATCCATAAAGAACTTATCAAACTCAACACCCAAAAAACAAATAATCCAGTTAAGAAATGGGCAGAAGACATGAATAGACATTTTTCCAAAGAAGACACAGATGGCTAACAGACACATGAAAAGATGCTCAACATCACTCGGCATTAGGGAAATACAAATCAAAACCATGATGAGGTATCACCTCATCCCTATCAGAATGACTAACATTAACAACACAGGAAACAACAGATGTTGGTGAGTATGCAGAGAAAGGGGAACCCTCTTACACTGTTGGTGGGAATACAGACTGGTGCAGCCACTCTGGAAAATAGTATGGAGGTTCCTCAAAAAGTTAAAAACAGAATTACCCTACGACCCAGCAATTACACTACTGAGTTTTTACCCAAACAATACAACGGATACTGATTCAAAGGGGCACATGCTCCGATGTTTACAGCAGCACTATCAACAATAGCCAAATTATGGAAGAGTCCAAATGTCCATCGACTGATGAATGGTTAAAGAAGAGGTGGTACAGACACACACACACACACACACACAATGGAATACCACTCAGGCATCAAAAGAATGAAATCTTGCCATTTGCAACGACCTGGATGGAGCTAGAGTGTATTACGCTAAGCAAAATAAGTCAGTTGGAGAAAGACAAATACCATACGATTTCACTAACACATGGAATTTAGGAAACAAAACAGATGAACACGTGGGAAGGCGGAAAAAAGAGAGAGGGAAGCAAACCATAAGAAACTTTTTTTTTTTAAGATTTTATTTAACTGAGAGAGAGGGAGAAGGAGAGAGAAACAGAGAGAGCACGTGCGCGTGCACAAGCAGGGGGGGAGGGGCGAAGGGAGAGGGAGATGCCGAGCTCAATGTGGAGTTCAATCCCAGGACCCTGAGATGATGACCTGAGCCCAAGGCAGATGCTTAACCAACTGAGCCACCCAGGCACCCCACCATAAGAGACTCAATGACAGAGAAAAAACCCTGGGTTGATGGAGGGATGGGGGTAGGAAACGACTAAATGGGTGATGGGTATTAAGGAGGGAACTTGTGATGAGCACTGGCTGTTACAGGTAAGGGATGAAACACTAAATTCTACTCCTGAAACCAATATTACACTATATGTTAACTAACTAGAATTTAAATAACAATTTGGAAGAAAAAAAGAAGAAATTCCTCATTCCTAAAAAAGCCAGTTTTTGTTAAGTCTTTGTTATACTGGTTATTTTATATTTTTAATAGATATACTTTCACTTAACTGGGGTCTTTAGGGTACATGTTTGAGTCTCCCTTTGCAAAAATGTTTCATTTAAAACTAAAGAGCTCCATATAGTCGAGTTGTGGCTTCTATTAAAGGCTCAACAGACAGAAGCTATAATTAAATTGTTCTACTCCCAGCTTTGCTTCTTATTAAGCAGCTGCTTGCTTCATCAGTCATGCCAAATCAAGGACAAATCCAGTGATTTTTTTTTATATGTATTTCCCCAGAAAACCAAGGCTTCTGGTAGAAAGCAAATGCTCCTCTTCACTGAATCAGGCAAGAAAAGGGGAAAATGGATAAAAACCAAACAATGCTCATTACTGACATAGATTGAGAACCTTGGTGAGTTAGGTGACTATTAAGTAGAAGAATACACCGTAAAGATAGAAAAGTATCATGGTTTGGTTCATGCACCTCTACATGTGGCTGGGATACTACCCTAGGAAGGAACAGCCAGAACAGAAGTGGGAAATATTTCTGTGGCAATTTACAAGGGGAGTGTCTAGACATGAACTTTACAATGTAATTAGCCCATCTTGATTCACACCAAAGAAACTCTTCCAGTGGCCTCCTGAATACAAATGATATTTGAATGTTTTCTCCCAAGACAGTTTCCATAAACTTTAATTCAAGCAGGTTTCTTAGAAGAAAAACATGAAAAGGTTTGAAGTACACCTCTCCACCATTAACTTATAATAACCCTTCTCCGGCAGGACTCCCAGAGGCAGGGCCACTGGAAACAGCACAGCCAGGATGACTCAGCCCTCACTTCAGCCAACAGTTCATCCGACATCTGTCACATGTCCACCAGACAGGCCCTGGGCCAGAACTCAGAATACAAAATGGGGAACATGCTTATAGGCCAGGAGGGAAGCAAAGAAACCGATCACCACCACACAGAGTGCCAAGCTCAGGGTGCTAAGGGGGTATTCCCTGTTTTCAGTGAAATAAACACCCAGCAGAGAGGACACATAAACAAGTGAGGAGATACCAGAAGGTATTCACTGTAAACCAACAGGACATCTTCTCTTCTATTAAAATCCGAAAACCCTTTAATGCTGAAGTGTAAGACTCAGTTCCACCAGCTGAGTCTCGAACTACTGACTTGGGAACACAAAGATTATTCTCATTGCCCATGTTCATTATTTCCTTGTAATACAAGGGCTTCTCTAGGGAGTATATCAGAATTACCAATGCCACCTCAAAACACATACACAACTTCACTCTTTTCCATTCTGACACAACATGAACCACTGCAGAGTGGTTAGCAGTAAAAACATTAACATGAAGAGGAAATGGTCTCGTGGGGTTGTCTTTAAGGGCAGAAAGGAAGGGGAAGCTGGGAGGAACAACTCCTTTTGATTAGCATTCCTTTTCCCATCTTTCGTGAGCTCCCTTTCCTGTTTCCCACACTGATTCCAACACTCACTGGTCTCAAATCTCCGGTTCTCTCTCTCTTATAAGATATGGTTTCTTCCTATTTCACAAAAAAATGGAGGCTGTCAAGCATGAACTCCCTCAGTGTCGCAATGTCTACGACCTCCCCTGCCCCAACACAGAACCTCTTCTTTGCACACTATAGGGTCTGCCTAGGTGTATGCCCCACACCTTCAACATGGCTTAAGTGGTCTGTAACCAAACGTCCCCCAGCATACCAGCCCTGGATGGTCACCTTCCCTCCCAATGGCTCCATGTGGGCATCCTGGAGGCCCCATAGGCTCTACATGACCCGAGCCAAACTTAATTCGAAACCAGTCCTTTCCCCAGGGTTCTATATATCAGAGAATGGTAGTATCATCCACCACACTTCCCCCATCTTCCAGTCTAGAATAGTTCAGTCACTCTGGTCCCTTTCCTATCCCTTATTCCCACAATTAATTGACTGCCAAATCCTGGCAGACTGAAGAATAGCAAATGAAGGATAACTTGATTCCAGGAAAGTTCTGAAAGTTCCTCATGACAGCCTTATGAGTAATATAAACAAATGTGGCTGGAAAACAAAATTAGGTAAATCCAGAGCTAGTTGAAAAACTAGAAGCAGCAATGCAGATCAACGATCTGAAACAGACTTGAGAAATATCTCCTGCTATCCCATAAGGTTCTCTTTTTTGGGTCTGTATTAGTAACATTTTTTAATAAATATTTACATGGTACTCAATCTGCATATAATGCAGAGCTGGGAAAGATAGCTAATATAATGGGTTAACTGGGAAAGATAGCTAATATAATGGGTTAACTGGGAAAGATAGCTAATATAATGGGCTAACAGAATCAGGATTCTAAATTATCTTCATAAGCTGAAATAGTGAGTCCAAATCAGAAAGAAAAAGTATAATAGGAATAAATGTTTTAAAGGCAATACCTAAGTACCTAAGTATAGGATTTAGTATAATAGCTACATAACACACACACACACACACACACACACACACACTGGAAGCTTTGGCATTTTAAGTTACACAAACCAATGAGAGATACTGTAATGAAGATACAAATAACAACAAAAAACCCCACCAAACTTCAGGCTCATTTATAGTCAGCGTAAACGTGTACCTTTGGATCAAGATACTTATCAGTCCCACTTTACTCTGAATTAATCACATGCCATGGGAACAAGATTACTTAGGACTCAAGAGCATTCTTCAAACATCTTCACTGTCATGTGGAAAAGTGGAAGAGGGAACTTATTCTGCATTACTCAAAATGGCACAAATGGGCAAAAATTACAGGGAGGGAAGAGTTCAGCTTAATTTAAGGAAGAACCTTCTAACAATTTAGAAGTGCCCAAGTATCCATCACAGCAGTGGTAAAAGGACATCAAGGGGGTGGACCCGAGTCTTTGAGACCCCCTCAAAGAAAGATTCTGGGATTCTAGGACTGAACTGAACTTTGGTATCTAAGAAGACAATTTTGCATAAAACACTATATAAGCTTCTCAACAGTCTATCATTTAGGTTTTTAAAAAAATCAAAATTACATATGTAGGAAAATATTAAGTACATATAACTCGGTGGGGCATACACAGACTTAGTCGCAGTCTTGAGATTGAACCTTATTCCACCGCTTGCTGTGTGACCTGGGACAGATAACTAAATTTGCCTTACCTAACCTCAGTTCCCTGTAAAACGGAGGTAACAGTACTAACTTGGCATGGCTGTCATGGGGCATAAACCAAATGCTTGTTGGACACTTAGAACAGTACTTGGCATTTGGTGCACATTCAGTTAAGTTTCTGCTTCTACCATCATCCGTCCCCAGCAGCAAGAGGGCATGCAATTTCTGGGTCTGTCACCACTCCAGCCAAGGGCAACAAGACCATTGTCTAGCCACTAAGGCCCCTAACTCATCCCTGTTTACATTAGTCAACACTCACACATGCAGGCAGACCCCAGTGCAGAAACCTATCCTCTACCAGGTGACTATTCCTGTCATGCTTCTAAGTTCCTTCCCAGCAGCCACCTGATCCGGCCCCTCACTTTGTTCCCCCCTCAAACCCTTCCACTAGGCCCCCTGAAGCTGTTACTCTATGCCCAGGAAACAGATCACTACCCTTTGCCTCTCCTCTGTGTGCTCTTAAGACCACCCCCCTCCCCTGCAGCCCTCTCAGGTCATGGCTGCCTGGTCTCCCACACTTTGGAGTCAGGAGGTGGCCCTATGTCCTCTTTGCTCCTCACAGTCTCCTTCAGGCACTACTCCTCTCATCCCCTGCCCCTCGTAAACACCCACCCTGCTATTTAGTTGTACCACCTCTCCCTCTCCTCACTGGTATTATATTCCAACCTCCTGGACATTTCCTCCCAGTCAGAGACTTTGGTCCTGGTTTGCCGATGTCCCCAAGCCCTGATATCATCCCGAGTGACTTCTTATTCTGTCCAAGGCACAGGTTTCCTTAACAACTCAGTCCTCCTTTCTTCATGGGAAATGGCACCTCTTCCATGCCACCTCAACCACTCATGGACCTTTACTGTCCCTTACTCACTGTTTTTCTGCCTCCACAATAACACCTCAAGTATTCTTCTGTTGACCTTTCCTTCAAGTGTGCTCAGTATTACATTTCGAGTCCACTGAATTCTTGGCTCAGTCCCAACCCACTAGCCCTTTCCTGTGTTTTACTTCCCTGTTTAATCAGCTTAGATCCTAGAGCCCATCATTTCAGTAATACTCTTACTAACACCCTACATTCCTTTTCCACTGCCAAGAGCTGGCAAAACTCCAACCCCAGAACTGCTCAACTATTTACTCAGCGATGAGCCCTAAACAATCAGAGCACTGTTGGGAAGTGTCACACACCAGAAGGGATTGGGGCTGGTGAGTGAGAAATGGCAGAGGGATCAGAGGGCCCTCAACACTGTGGGGCACTCCCACCACACTGCCCCAGCTGACCAATCCTCTCACACGCCACCATTCATTTTCCAAGTCATCCCTACTTTTCAAACCTCTAACCAGCCACCCCATTCTCAACAGATAACGCCCACCCGACCTCACAAAAGAATAGAAGCCGACATAGGAAAACACGATCACACTATCAACCGCACAAACTACCTGCATCTTCACCCATCTGTCCTTCCACCTCAGGTCAACCTCTCCAACCCGTGCACTTTGGATCCATCCTTTCTGGCTGCCTTGGGAATCTTCTGCTCCCCATGATCCTTTATTCTCTGCAACTAGATCTTTCTATTGGCTTTTAAACAGGCTCAAGTTCTCAGTAGAAACAAAAATCAACAAATCCACCACCTCTTCTTTAATCCGACAGTTTTCTCGCTTGCCCTCTCTCCCCCTCCCCCCACTCCCTTAAAGGACAAAGTTCTAGAAAGGTGTACCCATACTATCATCATTTCTCATCTCTCTAGATCTTTAGCCCACTCCATTCTTGTCCCCACCTTCATCACTCCCCTGAAATAGCTATCCCTAATGTCAACAATGACTCCTACATTTGGCCTGCATGTTACCTGAACTCTCAGAAACATCAGACACTACTGACCCTTTCTCCTTGTAATATTTCCTTTCCTGTGCTTCCCTAACACCTTACTTCATCCTCAGTCCAGCCACTAAGTAACAGAATTCCCTAAGGTCCAATCCCAGACCCTCTTCTCTCTACTTGTTTCCTGTGTGATTTCATCTATACCTGTGACATCAGTATCGCTTACATGCAGAAGAATCTCAAGTTTAACCTCTCCATCCCAGATGTCTCCTCCAAGCTCCTGATGTGTATAGCCAACTGCCTACTTGTCAGTACCACACAGCATTTCAAAGGCATCTCAAACCAAGCTCATGACCTGACCCCTAAACTTGGTCCTCTTCTAGGTTCTTCATCTCATGGTAGCACTATACCTCCAGATTGGACAGCCTGAACCCAGGAGCCCTCCTTTCATAACTTGCTTTCTGTACATCCCTACTATGCCCCATAATCCAATCCACCAAGTCCTATGGTAGAAGTCCCACTTCTTAAATAGCTTTCAAAAACATCCATTTTTTTCTAGCTTATGACCATCACTTTTCTGGACTGTCTGCAAACCAGAAGACTATCTCCAAACAAACTGGAGGACTCCAGGGGAATCTTCATTAAAAGCTGCCTCTGATCATGTCACCTCCTCACCTACCCCCAACTTAAAACCATCAATGGTTTCCAAGTGCTCTTAACGAGGACTCTACTTTTTCCAGCCTCAACTGTCAGTTACAGCTGCAATTTAAATGAATGTTTCCTTCCCCCAGTGAAATGTGAGCCCCATGAAGGCGGGAAACATGGACATTTTTCCCCTCACCACTGCATCCCCATACCTAACACTGGCCTGCCACATAGCATGTGCTCAATACATGTTTATTAAATAAAATAATAACAGGCATTCATATTCTTACATGGGCTTTCCATTCTGCTAGTATCTCGTCAGCAAGAGGTCCCTCATTTTGCAGTATAGTCAGAATACTGGAAAAAAGAATATTCTAAATTGACAACCCTTGTATTATAGCAGGAAAACATATTTACTTCAAAAGGATCCTCACCTCAAATGTCTAAGAGCAAGGAATACTGACCAATATTATAAAGTGAACTAATACTGAATATGTGTTTTTGTCCATTTGTATTGCTCTAACAAAATACCACAGACTGGGTGGCTTATAAACATCAGAAATTTATTGTTGCCCACAGTTCTGGAAGCTGAAAATCTGAGATCAGGGTACCAGCATGGTTTGGTGAGGGCCTTCTTCCAGGTCATAGACTTCACATGGCAGAAGGGGCAAGACAGCTCAGTGGGGTCTCTTACAAGAGCTCTAATCCCACTCATGAGGGCTCTACCCTCATGACCTAATCACTTCCCAAAGGCCCTACCTGCTGCTACCACCACCTCTGGGGATTAGGATTTCAACATATGAATTTGCAGGGTGGGGTGGGGGGGGGGCGGCGGGACACAAACATTTAGATCATAACAGTAGCATATACGGTTTCTCCATCCCAAACTCCTTATAACAAATAGTATGTGTTCAAAGGTTTCATAATAATTACAATTTGCACTGTATTTTCATACTCTTATCAACTACAGGAATACTTATTTATTGATTTAGCTACATCAGTAGGCCTAACATGTTCCAAGTGTTTTAAAAGTCTCTATTTGCAAACTGAAAGCTATTTATAAATGAACACATGACTGCAGAAGATATCTACCAAACCAAACAAACAAAAACCCTATCAAAAAAGTCATACCTGCACCTCACCCAATCATTCGAGGTTTTGAGGTTTTTTGTTTTTGTTGTTTTTGTTTTTTAAGATTTTACTTATTTGAGAGAGAGCCAGAAAGAGAGGGGGTGGGGGGAGGATCAGAGGCAAAGGGAAAAGCAGGCTCTCCCCTGAGCAGGGAGCCTGATATGGGACTCGATCCCAGGACCCCAGGATCATGACCTGAGCCAAAGGCAGACGCTTAACCGACTGAGCCACCCAGACACCCCCATTCTGGTTTTGTTTGCATTTTCATATGGGTGGTACACTGCAATTATCTGCCTAAATGCTCGTGAAACATCAATAATTAACCAGAGACAATAAAACCCCCCTCAGTAAAGGATAACTATCTCAATACCCACTCTTATCTTTTTATTCATGTGAAAACCATTAAACATCTAATCAAATATGTACAGAGCTCTCAACTAACTACCATTATAGTTTTGGGGTTTTATTGTCATTACTATTATTTTAATTCTGTATTGAGAGCTATATGAAAAAAGTTAGGAAAATTATGCGCAGAAAACATTCCACCTCTTTTCCTTTTCTGAGCATCAAGTCCAAGAACCATTAGCACTAATGTGAAAGTCTACGGGAAGCCAGCTACATAAAAGTCAACTTAACTTCCATAAATCCTCCAATATTCATGGTACTGCTTTTTAAACAGAAGCAATGGGAAAAAAATGGGAGACTAAACCAGGCAAGGCTAAGGAACCCTATATTAATATGATTAAATCACACTCCCTTTCTCACAGATATGATGTTACTTAAGGTTTAAAAAGGAACTGCTCGTGATGATAGCAAAGACTTCTTGTTCCTCCCTGTCACTAAGGGAATCCTTTGTATTTTTCCCATTCCTTCACTCCTTTTTCTTCCAAGAGCATACAACAGAATTCAAGTTAAAGAGACACTGTTTGATTCTGTCTGTTACACACCCTGGCAATGCAATGGACACCTCCCTGAAACAATTCTTTTGGATTACAAATCGTTTTAATGATAATAAAAAATAAAATATTTAAGGTTACATATTCATACATTTCTAACTGGCCTTTATTTTCCCCACCATCCTATGTAATAATTACAATCATGGCATGTATGAACAGGAGGGAGGCTGAAATTCTGTTCCCCAAACTGGTGCTGTTTGAGGAACCCACTCAGTGACTGTGGGGTGCCCCCATCTTGCCACAACTCAGAGAACTGTTGTAACAGCTAATTCATATTGCTATGGATCTCTTTAGTCCAAGATTTCCCTTTTATCTGTCTCCTTACATCCTATGCTAAAAGCCTTCTAGATCTTTCTCTGGTGCCTCTCATCCAGTGTTTTTCAAATGTTCATATCCCAGAGCTTCTCCCTCCCCCTCTCACATGTACACAATACTTTCTCCATATATATTCTTATTCCAACCAGTCAAGAAGATTCTGTAGTCTTCCCTTTTACAGTTTGGTTGTGTGTGTGTGTGTGTGTGTGTGTGTGTGTGTGTGTGTGTGTGTGTGTGTGTGTGTGTATGTGTTGGGGGGGAGCGGGGGAGGGATTGGTATTTTTTCACACAGCCCAGACTCCCCACCAAGACATTCTGGCACAGTGTGTGTGTTGGGGAGGGGGGGGAAGCATTATCCCAGCTCCTTAAGCTCTCCCTGAGAATTCCTGCTCTTTCAAGAAATAATTTCTCTCCTTGGTTTCCCATAGCACTTGATCAGGTCTCCCTTCTATTACAGGTATTTTTAATCAGGATTTTTTTTAGAGATTTTATTTATTTATTTGACAGAGAGAGATGCAGCGAGAGAGGGAACACAAGCAGGGGGAGTGGGAGAGGGAGAAGCAGGCTTCCAGCCCATGCGGGGCTCGATCCCAGGATCTGGGATCATGACCTGAGCCGAAGGCAGACACTTAACAACTGAGCCACCCAGGTGCGCCTTTAATTAGGGTTTTAATAAAACATTTATTCTTATTTTCCTAGCTTATGTTTTATTTACACTTTTTACATGTTCTGGCTACTAACTTAAAAATAAATAAAATGAGGGCGCCTGGGTGGCTCAGTTGGTTAAGCGACTGCCTTTGGCTCAGGTCATGATCCTGGAGTCCCTGGATCGAGTCCCGCATCGGGCTCCCTGCTCGGCAGGGAGTCTGCTACTCCCTCTGACCCTCCCCCCTCTCATGTGCTTGCTCTCTCTCATTCTCTCTCTCTCAAATAAATAAATAAAAAATCTTTAAAAAATAAATAAATAAATAAATAAAATGAAATCTAATACAGTTAATCTGTGCTGTGTCAACTTTTTAAGTTTTTTGTCTTATTTACATTTTTTTATTTCATTTTACATGAAATGACTCTCTGATACGGGATTTGTTTTTATAATGCCTACCAAGAAGTGTGGCTGCAAGGGAATGACGGTGGGAAAAGGCCACCTTCCCCAGCTCTCCCCACTGCTCTGCTGGTTCCTGACCCCCAACACACCGAGAATTCTCCCCTTAGAAATTCAGTCCATTTTCTAGGACCTTAAAGCTCAGAGTACAGAGAGCACATTTTATTTACTTTGTAAACGTTTCCTAGCATCTCACCCCACTTAAAACTTTTATAAAGAAGTCTGTGTTTTGCAAACCTAAGAGCTCCAATGACAGCCACTGAATTTTGGATAAATCAGAATGCCTTAAGCCAGGAGACAATAGTAATTGGAAGATCATACACATATAGTACTTGACACAAATAATAAGCGGTTGGAAGCGTGTACAATTTGAGGGCCCATCTTTAAGGAAATCAACATTTCAAATACAACACACTCCCCAAGCCTTAGAAGAGGTTAGTGAGGGCCCTACAGCTGACGCAGAGGCCAGATGGCACTGTGTCACCTGGGGAATTCGGGAAGAAGAATGAGGTTCTGCAGCCAACCTCTACCCAACCTCCGATGTCCTTACTTCCCTGCAATTCCCTTCCTGGAAGAAGCCTCTTGGCTTGCAACATCTCTTGGCTTTTTGCCAACACTGTGAAATCAAGGAAAAGCTGGACAGAGCAAGATTTTTCCAAATATGTTTTGTTCTTTCTCTAAAGGAATCACTGCCGAGCAAGCTGGGAAATCAGAACCTACGGAGACAAAGGTCCTTCTCACCTTTGAACAGTCAATCCGATTACCTCTGAGAGAGTCCCTGGGATGCAGGGAAGTGCCCGAAGCAGGCTCAAAGTCTGCCTGCCTTCCACGTCTCTCTCTTTTTGCGGGCTCCCCACAGGAACCAGAAACAGCACTGAATAGGTTAAAAGAGCTGAAGAACAATTTAGCAAATTTCTCTCACCTGTTCAGTCTTAAAATGCATTCCATTCAACTAGAGAGAAAGCTAGAATCAAATCCTACTCCCAGGATTTGTCAAGTGGTCATGGGCAAGAAGAACATGACCTTTCTGACTTACAAGTCCTATGAAAGGGGATAAGAAGGCCTCTGCTGCAAGACGGTTGTCCGGCTTGAGTGAGATGAATTAAATGCACCGAACACAGGGCTTGGCACATGCAGCCACTTGTGGTAATTCCCTGCTAGTGCGACATTGCCACGCCTGTCACCCAGAGGTGGAGTCTATGTGTCTGCCCCCAGGAATCTGAGCTGGCCTTGCCACCTGCTGCCAAGGGATGAGTAGAAGAGAGGCTGTGAGGATCCCGGAGCCTCAGTGGGCCTCAGAAGACCTAGCAACATCCTTTTGCTCGCTTGAGTGTTGCTCTAAACCTGAAAGAAACAGGTCTAGTCTACTGGAGCACGAGAGATCACCTAGAGAACGGAGACGCCCAGCGGACAGACAGCACTCAGTACAAGCCACCAGCCACGCCGGAAAGCCCACTCCCATCTTCCAGCCCAGTGCACCCTCCAGCTGCATGCAGCCGTATGAATGAGCCTATCACCAGCAGGGTAACCGCCCAGCTACACACAGAATCCTGAGAAATAATAAATCATTGTTTTAAGCCACTAGGTTTGGGGGTGGTTATTCAGGAGTACATCAACACACCACTCAAAAAAGATTAGCACTTGCTATCACCACCTTTTCCTAACCAAGCAAGGTTACACCCATCTCTCAAATGGTACCAAGTCACAGAGGGATAGGATATTCGGTATCCGAAGCAATGCGATCATTTCCCCCTCCTTTTAACCTATGGCCTAGGGGCCCTGCAGCTTGTCTACACCTCTGATCTGATTGGGAGATACAGTGGCTTAAATGAGAAGAAGCCAAGGAGTTTCTAAATTCTCTCTATGACCTTTCATGCTGTTCCCTAAGGGCCACTTAAAACCCTACCAAGGTACATCGAGAGCGGTTTCTCTTCTCTTCTGATGTCTTCCCGTAAGATTGCCTTTGCCAACTGCACTGTTTCCCAATAAACATGATATTTACCAGCCTGATGATATCTGTTTGACACTTGTCAGGCAGCCAAAAAAATCTGAACACAGTGACATTTTTCCCTGAACTGTTTCTCAGGCTATGAGGTGATGTGCAAAACAATCACATGAGGCTTTGGGTGACCTCAAGGTTAACATTTACTACAAACCTCAAGTTTAAATTCAGGGTAGGTCCTGTAAAAGTACCTCAGCTTGACCCACAGACTTGGGAATAAAGAACTGTTCTGGGACAATGTTCTGAGGTAAGACTTGAGTGAATGTGGCCATGGAAACACAGACCCAGGTGGCTCCTGACATTTGAACTTTCCCAGCTTCACAAAACAAGGCCACACTGCCCCAACCTGTAGATCTCGGAGTCCTGCTGACACTCTCTTATGGTACAACCTGGTAATAACGGAGAGCTCGGAGATGCTCTCAGGATTTCTTGGAATGGTGGCTCGGAGCCTTTCTCACTGGTGGAGCTCATCAATGTGAACACACACCATCCTTCCTGCACGCCCCAACTACAGACTTGTGCATGTGTGTTTTCATTCGTTGCTACAGTTCTGATACATTAATGCCATGTAAACATCCTCACTTCTTGGAGGTGGCTGAGGGGATGGGTGAAATAGGTGGATCGGGGAATTGAGGAGTGCACCTGTCGTGACAAGGGCCAGGTGAAGTATGGAAGTGTTGAATCACTACACTGTACACTTGAAACTAATATGACACTGTATGGTAACTGGAATTTAAATAAAAACTTTAAAAATAAATAAATAAACATCCTCACTTCTTGCTTTGTAAGTTGCAAGCCTAGAAATCCTGGGCAAGTGGGTTCTACTCACAGAAACTCTACTAAAATGATATATTCTGTACTACCTTATAGAAAAAAAAATTGTCTAAGAACAATACCAGATTGCTGTTTTCATCTGTCCTCTTAAAGCTCTCTCTGGATTAAACCCATGAACTTCCCCCTCACCCTAATGACCTTTCACTGAGGACTGCCAAGGCATGATACCCCTGACTAGCACTGAGGAACATGGTATGAAATGGCATCATAAGGCAAGGTCGCTAGGTTTTGCTGTACCACACTGGGGACGTCGTTGAGAATGCTGGCCGTTGCAAATGCAGTGTTCTCTGGCTGAAAATTCAAAGGAGAAATTCCTCTCACCTCCTAGAATCAGGAATAGATGGATTTCTCCAATTTGGTTTCTCTTCGGGACACCTTGAAGCTCGTTCGTGGACTCCTTGCCTCTTCCCTTACTGTTTTGTAATTTGTTATATGCTGGAATGCTTGCAGCCAGAACTTCAAAGTACACTAACCAACCTCAGTCATAACTCCATCTTATTTTCCTTTGGCTTATTTTTCTTTCTCGTCCTAAATTTGCTGTATCTTATCCTACTGTATGCATCTCTGTAAGCCATCCCAAATCACTTTTGCATTCAGGTAGGGTATAAATAAAACTAAAGATACTGTCATCAGCATATATGCCTAGTTCTCCTACTCCAGCTGGTGAGCTCTTGTCAGCGAGGGCTGTGCACCTGCCCCACTATGAAATCCGTACAGTGTCCACTGCTATCCTTTTACTGCTCAATGAATATCTGGGGAAGTAAATGGTAGAATAAGTAAATTTTGATAGTACTATGTTAACTGAATTATAAAATAAGCAGTATAGCTAATGATTTTATCTTTTATTCTCAAAACACAAATGTGTCAAAGGAGGCAGGTACAAGGGTGTTTACTACAACATTGGAAGCAGCTCTCAGGGCCCCTGACGGGAACGATTACACATGCTGGTGCAGTCACAGTATCCGAGGCTACACACACATTTAAACACACAAGACGAGACAGAAGGGCATTCACCCATCACACACTATGGGGTGGAAAAAAAAAAAGAGCAGGCAGTGAAATAATACATTTTTCATAAATACCTAACTGCCTTTTTTGGCATTTGTACAGAAGAAGGGCTATACCCCCAAACTGCTACCTGGCTGTATTTGGGAGTGAAATCAGGGGAAATGGTAGCTGGAGAAAGGGGAAGAGGTGAACTGTCATTCTCTTGAGTATTGGTTGTCTTCATGGTTTTTCCTTATGTTATTTATGACAAGAAAGTTTCACTTTGTAATTAAAAAATAAAAAACACTGAAAAAAACATGTAGCAACTTCAGGTTATAAAGCATTCTTGAATCGTCAAAACGTCTAATGTCTCAAGGGTTTGGTGGGGAGATATTAAGCTGGGATCCTCCAAACAAGCGGCCTTTGTTCCGTGGCAAGGCCTTCCCTCAGAGCAACTTGGCCTCCCTTCCTTAGAGCCTTCATCCTGCCATGGATTCCTCCACAAAGCAGGGAAGAAATTGATGCGTTTAGTGACATACATACAGGTTTTTAAAATATGAAAAGGCAAAAAATCTTTCTCAATCAGAACACAGCTGTAGTCTTTACAAGTCCTTAAAATAGCATATAACAAATTACAAAACATTTAAATTCTTAATTGTCTCAATGTTTTCTTACATGTATTAGAGCAAAACACATTAACTGAGCAAGACTAGTTTGGGGAATTATGTCCCTAAAATGTTAACACTTTAAAGGGGGAGCGTTTAATCGTTCTAAATTTTTTTGTATTTGACTCAATAAATACATAACAAATAGGGAGAAGTTTTCTATGCCTTCAAAATGTACTTTTGGAAGGCTTTTTTTTTTTTTTTAAGCCTAACTGGAGAAAACTAATTGAATTAACTTGACCAAGACAGATTCTCCATGTCCCCAAAATGTAAAAAATCCCAAATCAAAACCAATGTATAAACCCATCAATGAATGGTTATTTCTCAGGTGGCCATGGCAGGATCCGGCGGCCACCAGCACCGCACAGGCCAGGATCCCAACACCGGATTCTACTGGAATGGTCAGGCGGACACCGGTAAGTCCACAGCTCAGAGATAACATCAGAGAAAGCACTAGATATATACAGGACAGCCGAGGAGAAGGAACGTGAAGCACTGAAAACATCTCACCTAAGGTAAGAAAATCAAACAAAGCAAGGATGGGTCAAAGGGCGGATCTGACTAGGCAGAATGTGGATGACAAACACAAGCAAGTAAACAAGCAACCCCAGTGAACTAACACCTGTGCACTCTGCCCTCCACGCTTTGTTGTACGTGCTCACTGGTGACAACGCCAGGTGTATGAGTCAGGTGTTAATTGTTATGAAAAGGCAATCAAAGGCATGCAGATAAACTCTGCCCTTGATTAACTCCAGGGCATGGTTACTAGAAATTAGCTCAAGGATGCTGCCTCTCCTATTTCCCCAAGAAGCTTTTTTGGCGATTCCGAAGACTATGAATAAGGATTCCAGTCTGATGGTGAAACAGACATCTAAGGAAGCTTTGATAATCTAAGCCTTTTACACAGGGTAATGAGAATACGTTTTCAATTCTCTGTAAGACAGCTAATTTCCTAATGAGTTTCATCAGCAATGGGGTTTTGCAACAACACAACCCATCCACTTCTGTAAGAACTTCTCAAAGCTGTAAGGGGAGTTATGAGCCCACACACTGCACTATGAGCCCCTCTGTTCCCCATCCAGCTGATGAAAGTGGGCATGGCCTAAATCCACCAGCCAATGTGTTCTGGACCTACTTGTCCTCTTTAACCTACAGAGAAAAATCTGCTTTAAAGACACTGTTTTCAAATCCAAGTTTACTCCTTCCACGCTTCCTTTTTCCTCAAAGCCAACTATTCTGCTTTGAAGTGAAGAGAACCGGTAGGAGGAAGTGCCCCCTTTGCACCTGTCCATCCAGCTGCCTTCATCAACGTGAGTCCTGCACCCATGTGACCCCAGATGAGTTCCCACACTCCCTCCTGTCCCCACCCACAGGGGTCCAGATTTCCCAATCAATTCTATGTTCCCCTCCAGCATCTCCAACCTGAATGCAACCTGTTTATCTATCCACTAGGCAAATGAGTTCCAAACAGTGGACTCTGATCCACTAACAAATGAGGATTTTTCAGAACACTGAATAGGAACAGAAAGCACAGAAACAGAAACAGAAAACAGAATGCTGTACACAGTAAGGGTACATATTGTTTCATGAAAACGGTTTCAGATGTACTTATACTTGCTTATGTCCTGGGTCATGGTGCAAAAACCCATTTCGTACTGTGTTGTAAAATCCAAAAACGTTTGAAACACTGCTTTACACAAGCCTTTGTCCCCTTAGTCAGACTACCCCCTTGCTCTCGGTCCCACTGCTCCGCAACTCCCTTCCTCATGCTGGCCCAAGCTCTGAACAGACTTCCAGCTGTCTTCTTCACCCGCTGTTCTCACAAAACTTGGCCTTTTACAATGATTCACAAGCTCCTTCTCATGTGTCCAAAGGACTGCCTTCTCCTTGAACAGACTAATGTTTTGAGAAAAGAAAAAATCCTTTGCTATTCCTGCCTTCTTTTCAGGTCTGGGATCTGCTTGCAGAACATCCAACTGTCTCACTATGAATAACAAACCTCAGAGCAGTAGGACTTCTTTGTATACTACCTTTCTTCTCCAACAAGAAAAAACACCACCAGAGTCACTTGCACAATGCCTTAGGTTTTCTCACAAAATTAACCTCGCTTTCCTGATGGAACGCATTCCCTGGTGTCATACATTCGGTGCCTGATACCAGTGCCAGGTAAATACAGCTCACCCGAGTAGTGAGTTAAAGTCTGGTTCCCATCCTCGAGAACAGATGGTTAGCCCACCTCCATATTGCCATCTTCTTCCTCTTGCAAGGCAAAGGGAAGGAGGGAAAGCACAGCAAGGTGGCTGTACACGGTGGTGGCATCCTCTCCTCTCTCAAGGACGAGGGCACAAGCTGTCCAGCACAATTCCACCACCCCCTGCCCCTCGCTTCTGCCCTCCCTTGTCCAACCGCCCACAATTCTCACCCAGACAATTAATTCATTCTCTTCCTCCACAGAAAAACTCGCTTTCTGTATCTTCCTGTAGACTGTTCCGTTTACTTTTTTCAGCCAAAAGGACTATCCTACTTTTTAACCTTCCAAGAGATATCAAAGCTAAACGGAGCCTTCATCTGTAGGATATGGGACATTAATTTGAGAAGAAGGGAGCGGCGAGACTCTGAGGTCTGAAGGCTGCTTCTGCAACCTGCTGGGTTTCCGCTCACACTGGGGATGCCAGCTTTCAGGGTGGGACATAAACACAGGGTGGGCCTCTTTCAGAGCCCCGGGGAGGAGAGAGCTGCCCTGGACTCAGAAGGGCAAGAAACACGTTCCGAGGGAACTAGAGAGAAGGGGAGGTCCTATCTAGGGCACATTCCAGAACTGGCCTGGAAGCTCCACTACTAGTCCCTTTCTGCAACCCAACCCCTGTCCCACTTCCTAGTGGGGAATACAGGGCTCCTTCACTACCTCTCTGGTTGCCCCATTATTAGGCAGGCCCTCCAAACCTCCCAAGTCACCATGTCCTCCTCCCTACTCCTTTGCTGGGAATGCTCTTCATCCACCTAGCACTGAGTTAGGTCTCTGGTAACTCCTGCTCCCAAGGCCTCTGTTTACCTTGGTGATCAAATCAATCTCTCTCTGACGGAGATTTCGGAGAAGGAAGGAAAAGATAGGCCAACTCTTGCAGCCATGCTCCAGGGTCTATTGAGAAGACCCAGCTTCTTTGGGTTAGCTTTGGCCCTTGACCCCTGCCATTCCTAGGCACCTCCAAGTACACAGCTTTAGTTGAGAAGAGCCATGATTCTTTCCAACAAAGTCAGAGGCTTAGAGTTAAAGGAATAGGAACAGAAAGCTCATAGAGTAAACAATTATGACTGCCTGAACCGCTGGATGCCAGGTGCCCAGCTCCAGACAGGTAAAATTTGTACAAGATCACACAGTAAGGATTCCAGCGCTGGACGGAGGTTTTGTGGCAAAAAAATTCGCAGGGGTAGAAAGAAAAGCAGCACTCTGTAAATATATTCTCTGGATCATCTGATGGCACAGGAGGGGGGAGGTGGCAAGTCAGCTAAAGTCCACCGTTCCTGGAGCCATTCTTTCCAATTGTCTAGCATGGCAGGAGTCCACTTTTCTAATTTAGTGCCATCCCTACAATTTAAGGAAAAGATTAACACAGGGGAAAAAAATTCTCTACTTCACACTTAGAGGGGAACTGAGATACTCTGTCACATTACCTTAACTGGCTACATAAAGATGAGCTGCTTTCCAACCTATACCATGTGCTCACACAGCAGTATCTCTCTCAACACACACACAGTCCAAGATCGATTTTTCTCAACTTCATTAACGACTGAGTGAAGATTTTACTAAAATGACAGCTTGTTTCCTGCTTCACACATCAACTCCTAATATCCACACAAACTCTCCCATCTTGTTCCCAAACTGGTATCGGAGTCATTTAAACACTGTCAAAGATCACTCTTTAGGAACAATTTTATAATTTCACATAAAAATGTGTGCTACATTAACACTCCCATGTATATATACAACGGAGAAAAAAAAAAAAAATACTGGCAGCAACAGTGACCCTTTAATGAACTTCGACAACTCAAAGTACTTTCAGAGAGGTTTTCCCACCCTCTTGGGGCTGTAGGAAAATGCGCGCGTTACGGATCCCATTTCATGGCTGGGTAAACCGAGGTTCTCGGTTTAATAAACTTGGTGGGGTTACAATGGTAGAGCTGTAAATAGAGCCCAGTCCCTTTCCCACTAGACCCTTCAGTATGAGGTGGCTAAAAATGGGACGCACTTGAGAACTACAAGGGTGAATAAAAGCGTCTTGTTTTATTTAGTTGGGGGTTGGCCGGAGAGGGCGAGACTTACCCACTTGATGCACCTGATTGTGTACCGGCCCCTAACAAGAAAAGCTTTCCCTGGCTGCCCCACGCACCCACCCCTTTGAGCTGAGACCCGGGAGGCTCCCCGGGCAGACCTAGCAGCACGAATCGCGCACCTGGGGGCGCGAGTGGAACACCGGGCGTACGGGCGGCGCGGGGCCGCGGGCCCCGGGACACAGTCAGCGCCGCAAGCGGCGCAGGAGCCCGCGGGGCCCGGAGGATGCTGCGCGGCCGCACACACCTGCTGCAGCCCGCCCGGGCGCCCCTGGCCGCCTCCCGCGCTCGGGACACCCACCCAGCTCCGGGCGCCGGAGCCCGCGGCCGCGCTAGGCCGGGGGCGGGAAGCCGCGGCGCCCCTGCCCGCGGGCTGTGCTCGGCGGCGCGGGGGAACCGCGGTGCAAAAGCGAGCCCGCCCTTTTCCCCCGAACCCCCTCCAAACAGCGTCACCTGTGCCGGGTCCCGGGGCGACTCGCGCGCGGGCGGCGGCTGCACCGGGCCGGGGAGGGCGGCGGGTGCTTACAGAAGCCTGGTCATCCGGCCCGGCCTGAGGGCTGGCGCCGGCCAGAGTCGCCCCGCGAGATGCTCGGCAGGAGCCAGGGGAGCCGCAGGGCCCCGGGCCGCTTGGAGGAGCGGTCACAGAGACTACAGCTACCGCCGCGGCCGCCGCGCCCGCCCGGACTGCGGGCTCGGGTTACCGCAGAGCGGCTCCTTAAAGGGGCCGCGGCCGCTCGGGCTCCGGCTCCCGCTCCGGCTCGCGGCGGCTGCGACCCGCGGCCAAAGTGGGCGGGGCCCCGAGACCAGCTGTAGGGCCGACCTTCGCGTGCTGGGCCTGGGGTCCCGGAAAGGGCTCAGAAACGGGAACACCCAAGGCGGGCTGCAGTGGGATCCTGGAACAACACACCTCGCCAGGGACAGGGCGTGCGGCTCCTCCGCTTCCCAAAGCAGGGAGCAAAACTAGCAAGTGAGGGGAACGGTCCGAGTCCGCCTCCGCAGCGGCCAGTACCTGGGCTCGCCACGTAACCGAAATTCTTTTCAGATTATGAATTTATATTAACAGAAAGGAGGTAAAAACGCAATTGCAGATTTTTCATGCCACGTCTGACTTGGCCAAAGCCAAGTCCGCCCGGTTCTTGCTAGGGGTTGCAGGTGCAGTCCAAACTGGGTAGGGGGCGTGTGTGAAAGAGGCCGGTTCTCTTGCAGCAGCCTCCTCCGGATCCCTGAAAAACACCCTAGAGTGCACTAGCACTCCACCTACACATAACGCCTGGAACCCCTCTGCTGTCAGGGTGGGGAAACAGGATTTGAATTTTTGGTGCCGGCAGAGAATTCCAAGTCGCCCAATGCACAAAGTTTGCCATTCAACAGTAGCTCTTCTGACCTGCTAAGTACAGCCTCAAAAACCTGCAAATGATCTGCATTAACATGATGGAATTGTTTTGAATAAAACAATGAAGAGGTATAGTTAGGCTGTTACAATTTGCGAAAAGTAATCACAAATACTTTTTTTGGAAAGAGGTGGGTTCTAATGTTAATTAGCAGGCACCACCTTAATAATGTAGGGCAGTTATTTTAAGAAACGCCTATCAGTGGAGCTAATATGTTTTACCTAATATTTACATGCACACAAATACACGTTAGCTAACCGAACCTCCCTGAGGCTCAATTTCTTCACCTATAAAATGGGGATAATAATTCATAGTTACCTCTGGAGACCCCAGTCTTGGCAAATGTACTTCAGACTGACCTAGAAAGACAAAACCTGTTTTACCCTACAGGGACGGCAGCCTGCCTGCAGTCAAGCAGGGTAGAAGATCCTGCAGGCCCCCAGTGCATATCTCCTTTTTGTCCCCAGGGTTCTCAGGAGTGCCCTTTGACCACAACCCGTCCCATCATACTTGCTTCACAGGGTCCTCAACAACTTTGGTTTGCCCCACACCTGCCTTACGCATTCGTGTGCTAGATCATAACGCTGCGGAGGCAGGATGTTTGTGCGTGCTCATCTGTGGGGTAAGCCCTCCGTGTACAGATTGCACATGTCCTCTCGGGACTCTGCCTCAAGGTATCACCTCCAGACCCTCCCCTACGCTTGTCTCCAGTGGCTGATAGTTGCTCTGTTTTTTCCTGATAAATGCACCATCATTATATGTTTAATATGCATATTTTCTTAACACCCACAGCAGCAGCCAAAGCCAAGTAAACCCACAAAAAATCCACTCTATACTCTATGTCCCACTACATTCCTTCATGTCAGGCCTCTGCAAATGCACCACCAAATCTGCAGGATTGTTGCGAGATTATACAGAGCATGTTAAGTGAATACATCAAGGACAAGGCCTGAGATAAGGAAAGGAATTCAGTAAATATTAGAATTTTGAAACTTTTAAACTAATCAAAACTCAATGACCTTAGGAGGTAAAAAACTGTATCAATTGCATATTTTTCTTCAAAATTGTAATGCAGCTTAATTTCTTTAAAAATATTCATTTCATTATTCACATTTAAGTCTCTAATTATTCTTAACTTTGTTTTACCAATTCTCTCTTTCCAAGGACAGTTCCCCCAAATTCCGTTATTTACTGTCTTAAGTTTTTCTGCTTGTTAACTGTGAGGTATCAAAGCTGAACTACACTCCTTATACATTTGTTCACTGAAACAGTTCAGAGAAATGAAAATTATTTCTTTCTTTAAAAAGAGAAAAAATACAAAAATTTTTTGAGGCAAATTTTCCTGATAAAAAAATGTTTTGCATATGCTCAAAACAAGAAATATGGTTTATTGTATTTGTTCCTCTCTATGTAATGTATCTTTTTTCTGTATGTGTGTGTTTTTTTTAATTCCAGTATGATTAACGTACAGTGTTATATTAATTTCAGGTGAGCAATATAGTGCCTCAACAATTATATACATTGCTCATCATGGGTGTACTCTTAATCCCCCTCACCTATTTCACCCATCCTCACACACACACATATACATACACACACCATATCTCCTTTATCCATTCATCTATCGAACATCTGGGTTGTTTCCATAATTTGGCTATTGTAAATAATGCTGCAATAAACGTAAGGGTGCAAGTATCTTTTCAAATTAGTGTTTTCATACTCTTTGGGTAAATACCAGTAGTGGAATTACTGGATCATATGGTAATTCAATTCTTCATTTTTTGAGGCACCTCCATACTATTTTCCACAGTGGCTGCACCAGTTTGCATTCCGACCAACAGTGCACAAAGGTTCCTTTTTCTCAACATCCTTGCCAACACTTGTTTGTTTTTTTGATTTTAGCCATTCAGACAGGTGTGAGATGATATCTCATTGCGGTTTTGATTTGCATTTCTCTGATGGTGAGTGCTGTTGAGCATCTTTTCATATGTCTGTTGGCCATCAGCACGTCTTCTTTGGAGAAATGTCTGTTCATGTCTTCTGCCCTTTTTTTAATGGATTATTTGGTTTTTTGGTGTTGAGATGTATACATTCTTTACATATTTTGGATACTAACCCTTTATTGGATATGTCATTTGCAAGCATTTTCTCCCATTCAGTGGGTTGTCTTTTAGTTTGGTTGACCGTTTCCTTTGCTGTGCAGAAGCTTTTTATTTTGATGTCGTCCCAGTAATTTATTTTTGCTTTTGTTTCCCTTGCCTTAGAAGACATATCTAGAAAAATGTTGCTATAGCCGATGTCAGAGAAATTACTGCCTGTGTTATCTTCTAGGACTTTTTTATAGCTTCAGTTCTCACATTTAGGTCTTCAATCCATTTTGAGCTTATTTTTGTGTATGGTGTAAGAAAGCAGTCCAGTTTCATTCTTTTGCATGTAGCTGTGCAGTTTTCCCAATACCATTTGTTGAAGACAAATTTTCCTGATAAATTTGTTTCCAAAAATTCCTAAACTACTAAATAGAGACAACTGTTTAGAAAACTGAGACCAAAAGCTGCTTCTTTCTAAAATAACAAGATAATTAACACAGAAGTATTTTGGAAAATTGCCTCAATTCTCCACTCTGCTCTGTTAGTGAAGATATAACCAAAATAACACCAAGCATTTTGATCAGAAAGATTTAGTTAAAAATTAATAACCCGTTACTACTTTTTAAATTATTATTGATAGTTTTAATGTATCAAGAATTTGTGAGGGTTTTTTTTGTTGTTTTTTTTTTAGTATTTAAAAGTCCTTTTGGGGTGCCTGGGTGGCTCACTCAGTTAAGCAACTGCCTTTGGCTCAGGTCATGAAGCACCCCCCCTCAATCAAGCTCTCTGCTCAGCAGGGAGCCTACTTCTCCCCCTCCTCTGCCTGCCACTCCCTCTGTTTGTGCTCTCTCCCTGTCAAATAAATAAATAAAAACAATTAAAAATAAAGTCCTTTCATTTGTTTTTCAGAATTTTTCAAGAAAAAACTATTTCAGGATATTACCAATGGCTAGCTCTGGGTGGGTGAGATCCTTATGTCATTTGTGTTCTTTTTGCTTATTTTATGTGACTTTTTCCTATAATACGTATATATTGCTTTTGTGTGCATTTTTATTTTTAATGAAAGTAATACATATAAGTGAATATTCAAATAGTTCATAAAGGCTTATAACAAAAACACCCAAGTCCCATCAGCCCCTTGACCAACTTCCCCCCACCTAGCTTCTAGCTTCGCCCCATGTTCCACATAACCCTACTAGGTTATTTCCTAACAATATGCTTACACCAATGTTTCCTGACTTTCATTTTTAGACATTATTTATTGACTTCTTGTCATGGTATTTGAGGATTTAGCCCTTTCACACGTACCACCATCACCACTTTCCCCTCACCCTTCTTCCTTCTCACACAGCTACATCACTTCTGTTCAAATCAATAATTTGTATTTTTATCATCCTGTCAATGTAAATACAGTGCATTGCTGAATCAAGTAAGGTGCCATGATAGTGCTGCTCTTGAAAATCTCCTGTTGTCCCTGGAGTTAATAATTGCCTTCCTTTTTCACTTACTTTTTTTTTTAATGTATCTAACCCGAATTTTATCCAGATGCTTCAACCTATCTATCAAATGCCCATCGGTATCTTCCAATGCCCAAACATTAGAAATTCACTCTCTTACTTTGCTAAAGCACAGATTTCAGTAGTTTACTCAGAGCGTGTGCATTGAAGGTAAATTTTTTAGCGTGCTTGCATGTCTGAAAATGTCTGTATTCTATTCTCATCCTCCACTGATAATTTCGGTAAGCTGAAGATCATTTTCCCTCAGCATTTTAAAAGCACTGTTCCACTGTCTTTTACTTCCAGTGTTGCCACTGAAATAAATATGCCTAATGCCTTTCTGGTACCCCTTCCTCTGTATCTGGTCTATTCTTCATTCTAGAATCTTCCCATTACCTTTATGTCCGAAATTTCACAATGATGTGCCTTGTGCCTTAGAATGGGCCTTTTTTCTTTGATTGTGCTGGACTCCCAGGGGTGCTTTCAATCTTACCGGCAAATTTTTTCCTTTATTATTTTTTTACTAATTTCCTCCTTCTCATTTTCTATGTTCTCTCTTTGTGAACTCTTGTCAGCAGGATGTTGGGACTTTATTATTCTCCAGATCGATTGTCCTTTTATCCCACTGATTATCTCTACAGCTTTTCTTTTCTTTTTTCTTTTTTTTTTTTTTTTTTAATTTAAGTAGGCTCCACATACCAGCATGGAGCCCAACACAGGGCCAAAATCATGACCCTGAGATTAAGACCTGAGCTGATATCAAGAGTTGGATGCTTAACTGAGCCACCCAGGCACCTCATCTTTTCTATGATCTATTGTCTGAGACAGAGGTTCTCAACTGGGGTGGGGGTGGGAGGTGTTGATTCTCCCCACCCCAGCCATTTGGCAATATCTGCTGATGCTTTTGGTTGTCATCACAGGGAAAGGGGGCATGCATGGGTACTTAGTGAGTAGAGGCCAGGGAGGCTGCTAACCCTGTTACAATGCATAGCCTCCCACAGCAAAGAATTTCTAATCCCAAATGTCAGTCATGCCAAGATTGAGAAATCGTGGACCGGGAGAATTACTTAGCTTTATCTTCCAACCTTGTACTGAAGCTTCTATATCAAACATATTTTTGGCACAGGATGGCAGTGTGCAGTGGTTTAGGCTGGGAAAAAATCTGCAGAGGCAGTGCCCATAGCAAAACGATGAGGCTACAACAGACCCATGATGAAGGGGAGTAAATCACTGACGATGATTCTTTCTTTCCCACAGACTGTCTAAGGCCACAGGGAAAATGGTGGAAAATTCACCATCACCATTGCCAGAAAGAGCTATTTATGGTTTTGTTCTTTTTTTAAGCTCCCAATTTGGCTTCATACTATATCTTGTGTGGGCTTTTATTCCTGAACCTTGCCTAAACTCCTTAGGCTTAACTTATTGGCCTCAAAAATACTGGGTGGTTGCATTGCCTGTCTACCTCCTCATTACCATAGTAATTGGTTATGTACTGTTATTTGGAATAAACATGATGAGTACCTCTCCACTGAACTCCATTCATACAATCATAGATAACTATGCTAAAAATCAACAGCAGAAGAAATATCAAGAAGAGGCCATCCCAGCATTAAGGGATATTCTTATTAGTGAAGTAAACCAAATGTTCTTTCTTGCAGCCGAAGATCTTTACGCCAAAAACTAAACTGTATGTAGACTAACACCAAACACTTACTACAAGTTTTTGATGTAATAATTTTGACCATAGCTATTTTGACAATCTTATTAATAACTGATATTGAAATATAAAAAAGCTGCACTTCTCTTAGATTAAATTCCATTAATCTTATAAATGTTCTCGCATATTAGTTATTAATAGACAGAATAAATAAAATACTGCATTACCATTAAAAAAAAAATCTTTTTTTCCCATTCTCTGATCAGACCTTTTGTTACGGGAACTCTCCATCAAAAGATAAAACTCCTTTCTCCAGAAAAGAAACTTCATACTTCACAGAGGGATTGTGTTAATGGTCGGATGGTCAGTATGACATGCATGAAAGCACAATGGCTGTATGAGGGGCAAGAAGGGACCCAGTGGCCTCCAAGAGCTTTGTAAACAACTGTAGGGCAATTCTTCAGGCTTGTACCTCACTCCTGCCTTCCATGGTACACCGACCACCAAGTGCTAAGGCTCCTCAAAGCACTTTGATTAGCCCTTCTTCCACTTTGTCAAGTCAGTTATCTCTATTCCGTCCAACTTCTGGTTTCCAAAATTTACTGAAATCTCTCATCGACTGTAGACTTTTCTCCTCTTTTCTTTTTCCTTATGGATTATATCTTGTAAACCCCTTTCCACACTACCTACACTACGCGTACCACTTTGCAAAAAATAAGGATAAACAAAATAAGATTTAAATAACAGAAAGGGATCCAATACAGAGAAAGGGAAAGATGTCAATCTATTTTTCTTAAATTTCTAACTTGTTTTTTAATTGTGCCAAAATATCTTCATGAATTTTTTTAAAAATTTTACAGATTAGTAGAAATTGAAATTAACAATCAGTAGCTTATGTTCATAACTTTTTTTCTGTTCTATAATCTTATTTATTCCTTTCTTCTTTTCTTTTTTATTGAAGCATAGTTGACACACAATGTTACATTAGTTTCAGATGTACAACATAGTGATTCAACAACTTTATACATTATGCTGTGCTTATCATAAGTGTAGTTACCATCTGTCACCATACAACACTATTATAATACCTTTGATTATATTCCTTATAATTTTCATTTCATTTTCATTTCATAACATTCATTCAATTCACCTTTCATTGCCATGACTTACTCATTCCATAACTGGAAGCCTGTATCTCCCACTCCCCTTCACCCATTTTGCCCATCCCTCACCTCTGGCAACCATCAGTTTGTTCTCTGTGTTTATGGATCTAGTTTTGCTTTGTTTGGTTGGTTGGTTTTTTAGATTTGACATATTAAGTGAAATCATACGGTATTTGTCTTTATCTGACTTATTTCACTAAGCATAATGCCCTCTAGGTCCCTCCATGTTGTCACAAATGGCAAAATCTCATTCTTTTTTATGACTAAATAATATTCCACATCTTCTTTATCCATTCATTTATCAATGGACACTTAGGTTGCTTCCATATTTTGGTTATTGTAAATAATGCTGCAATAATATATTTATAACTTTTAGACCAGTTTGTTGAATATCCTCCCAGATACTTTTTCATGCATACTTATACATACTTTGATTTTTTTTAAACAATAACAAAAAGGACTAAAACATAGACATTATTTTGTAATTGCTCAGACTATTCCATTCAATGGATGCACCATAGTGTATTTTACCAATCCATTACTGCTAGATATTTATGGACCTTACTGTTGGACCAAATTTTCACTTTTCCAGGTAGAGCAAAGTAGTAATGTCTGACTAGAAATTAATTCTAAGATTCAAAGCTAGTTTAGATTGAATGGGGAAACACTGGAGGGTTCCTGCTCAGGTCAAGAGGAGAACAAGGGAATATATGCTAATATCTCACTGCTAAAACAGTGATACTTGAAGTATCAGTCAAGGGAACTAGTAAAAGAGAGAAAGTAAAAACATAACTACTGGGAAAAAAGATTATACAGTTGTCATTCTTTGTGGATTATATGATTACATACCTAGGAAACCCAAGAAAATCAACTGAGAAAATATATAAACAACAGAAAATTAAGTATGGAAGCAGGATACAAAATTAATTTATGAAAATCTGTGACATATATGTATATGTGTATACGTGTGTGTACATATAAATACATACATATATGCACATGTGTTTATTTGAAACATGAAAAACCCATGTATCATGATAAAAATCAGAATATATTCCTTATCCTAGTTCTAGGAACAAATATGTTTTTTAAAAAATGAAGTTGATAGTTGAATTATTCATAAGTCATTTTCATAGGCCTTATAGAGAAATACAACTTTGGAATTTAGAAATATTCCTTAGTATAAACATCTCCTGCCCCACCGATCCTCTGACAAACATATTCAATTCCAAATCAAATTTCTGTAGTGATGTAAATCTACTACTTTGTTGGTCATATATGTTCACCTGCACTATTCATATGATCTATCCGAAAAATAACTAAAAAGAGAAAAACAAGAGAAATTTTCATGAGAGTATTTTTTAATATACATATTATCTCCCTTATTATGTCCCAATCAAATTGGTCTCTTCATGTCATTATAATGATTGTTCACACAATATAGTATTACTATAATCAATCCACTCCCATACATCTAAATCATGTTCATCACTAACTTAAGTTCCTGTTTTTAGACCCTCCATATACAAAGTTAAAAGCATCAAGAAAATGTATATGCTGCATTCAGATCTCCCACTTAATCTTGAGGTCTGTATTCTTTGCCTTTTGGTAAAAACAACACATTTTTGCCCTCCAGCAAGGAAGTTTTAAAAAATTACCATCTCTTTTCCAAATACTTTTGTTATACTTTACAATATACTAAGAATTTTTTTTTATTTTAAAAAGAAGGCAATCTAGTTTTAATTAAAAAGAAATCATCTTGTGGAAATGTATTTTCCACAAGGAAAGGAATGGTTCTAGTCCCAGATTTTAAAATTCTCATTGGTAGAAAATACAAGGTAAAAAATAATGTTTGAAAGACTGTTACAATTAAATGTCTTCAAACTTTGTCAAATATGTTTCACAACAATATGTGGAGTTTCCCCAAATGCTAACATAATGTCTAAGAACCAAAAAGTAGGAAGAAATGGATTGTGGGGTAAGGAAAATGTTAACTATTAGTACTAATTATATATAACATATTAGAAACTATGATATCAATAACGAAAAGACCATCAGGATGTTTAACTTAATCACTGAATTCTCCCCCTAAAATATAAATCAAGCATTTTGCAAAAATACTATATACACCAAATTGAAATGTCCAAATTTTTTTTAGCATAGCAGTTACTTCTTTTGATGTAAAGAGGAAGGTCGCTTTTCCCCCTAAACATTTAGATATAAGCTGAAGTCTTCAGAATTTGGACGCTTGGCAATGACCAGTTTGCAGATGGACTACTACGTGCAGTGGCTCTCCACGTCCCTGCAAGGCTACATGACCCACCAACAACAGTCACCTCTGACTCCCTTCCTGCCCCACAGAAGCACTCACCGCCCGCATCGTAGCAACCATCACTGCGCTAGGCTCCCCTGCTCCGGCCTCATTCCTGTAACTTCTCATTGACCTCTATTACTATCATTAGTGAGAAAATAATAAATATTGTCTGAATTTAGAAATAAATAAGACCATATGTTCATCCAAAGTCCAGCAGAGTTCTGGACAAGTGCCTCATTATCAAAGCCCAGCACCAAAAGAAAAGGCAACATTATGGTCCATCAGAGTCCAGAGCACAAGTGAGAGTCTCACAACTGTGTTTTGGGAGTTCACTCACTAAAGATACCTGGATTTTCAGTTGCTTGGAGACAGAGTGTCTGTCTTGTGCGTCTTTGCACCTGACACCGCACCCTGCAAAGGTGGCGGGTTCTGCATATATTCTCCTCCCTCACCTATCTTCCCCGCGTTCCTCAGCTTGCTAAGGAAGTCCTTTCAGAATTCAAAGTTCTACAGCTCAGGGAGAGTCGTAACTGATCATCTATATCTACAGAGGGAAAGAGCAAAGGAATGACATACTTCCCCTCACTTTTTATCCTGAGCAATTACCCAAAGGTAATAAAAGGCAATCAAGTGATTTAAAGAACTACTTTGCCTTTCCTTTTAGAGCTCCTACAGAGGAACTGACCTCTGGTTTGCAAAGGAAGTCCTGTACCACATGGCATTTTAAAAACTATCAGGATTTGGCTTTTAAAACAGTTTTATGCACACAGTATTCTACTGGTACAGAAGGAGAAAGTAGTCCCCCGATGTATCAATGTAGAGGTGAGAGGAATTCAATTTCAATTCACTCTGTCTTAACCCAAATTATCAATTCTTTCAACAAAAAACACACACTGTAAGAGCATCACGGGAGACTTTTAAAACAATTGTGTAGGGGCGCCTGGGCAGCTCAGTCATGCTCACACAGTTGTGGGGGTTTGGATTCACAAGAGTAGCATCTGTTAGGAGGAAAGCATGCTCATATCTACAGGGATATTTAGTTGTGCCAGCAAATTGCAGTTGCTTAAACAACTTTCTCCCTCATTCCCTTCCTCCCCTCTTCCTGTCCCTCTCTTCTTCCTTCTCTCTTTCCGTCCTTTCTCTGATTCTTTTTTTTTTTTAAGATTTTTTATTTATTTGTTTGACAGAGAGAGACACAGCGAGAGAGAGAACACAAGCAGGGGGAGTGGGAAAGGGAGAAGCAAGCTTCCCGCGAAGCAGGGAGCCCGATGACGGGCTCAATCCCAGGACGCTGGGATCGTGACCTGAGCAGAAGGCAGACTCTTAATGACTGAGCCACCCAGGCGCCCCCTCTCATTCTTTGATGCAGGTTTTTACTTTATTTCATGTTTTTTAAAGATTTTATTTGGGGTGTCTGGGTGGCTCAATCGTTAAGCCTGGGATTGAGCCCGTCATCGGGCTCCCTGCTTCGCGGGAAGCTTGCTTCTCCCTTTCCCACTCCCCCTGCTTGTGTTCCCTCTCTCGCTGTGTCTCTCTCTGTCAAATAAATAAATAAAATCTTTAAAAAATAAATAAAATAATTGCGTAAATTATGATTGCTAGTTATATAAGAAATTCTTGAGAAATAAGTAACTATAATCAACAGTTAAAAACACCAACTGTTTACATTCAACATTTGTTATATTGATTTGGAAGGTGGAGGGGACAAACAGAGCTAAAGTTCAAAACCACTTGTCTCCTAAACAATGTAGATGTGGGTTTTGTTGTTTTGTTTTGTAGATCTGCCCTTCTTCAGTGTGTAATGACCATTATAACAAGAAAACTAATCATTCTTTGAATTTGGAAATCAATATAAAAATACAAAGCGTTAACTCACTGACATCCTGTCATCACTTCATCATTCTGAACCCAGAACTCAGCCCTTCCACTAGTTTCCATAGAAAATTATCTCCAAGAAGTTCATGATTTCCTCCTCCCCAACTTTACCTAAAATTAAGGAGTTCCTGGGGAGTAGACTGGCCCACCAGCTCTGTGTTCTCTCTCTTCTTCCCTACATGGGAATTGAAGGAGTATCTTCTGTTGCTTAAACTCCTTGGAGTTTCACTGCTTGCCTAAAGTAGCTCTTCCAAACAAATGCAGCACTATCCCTAAAATAAGTCCTGGGAAACACATTCTTCAACTTGATCCCCTTCCTTTGCTCTCATTTTTCAATAAGCTCTTGTATACTCCTAGCCCTTGACCTCTCATCTCTAAGTTTTGATGATTGCTCGCACCCAATAATACATGGGCTTTTCTGCTTTAGTTCTGAGCTCTAAGGTCTGCAATTAACTTTGCTCAGTTCACTTCCACCTGCTCCTTGCAATGACCTCCTCCAATTTGGACCCTATCTCAGCTTTGCCTTATCTCTGTCCTCTCTATTCTCCCAAACACTGACATGCATCTACTATCAACTCAACTTACACAATATCTGTCTAACACTCTCTTTCTTGAGCTCCAGATTTTTATTACCAATATCCTACCTTGTGTTCCAGGTTCATCAAATGCAATAAAATAGAACTCATCATCGCCCTTCCTCCCCATACTCTTTTTTCTCACTTTTCTCAGTCATCATGCCTCTAATCACCAAGCCCAAGAAACCTCCATTTTCCTAGATTCTCCCCACTTGCTTAGTCCTCTGTAACCATGTAGACACCAAATTCTATCAATTCTACTTGCTAAAGATCTTCCATATATTTACCTCCTCTACCCTTCCTCTTTCACTCCCCAAGTTTAGGCCTATATACCTTCCCAGACAATCTCTGATGTCTCTCTGGCATCTTTCCTCTTTGAGCCTTCGTATACCAGGATAATAACTTCTCTTCCCATGTTCTCCCAGTGCTTAGTACCACATGTTTCACACACAACAGAGCCTCAATAAATATTCATTAGTTAGGGAAGAGACTTCAAATCCTTGTGATCTCACATCTTTCCTTTCCTTGGCATTCAGAGATTGCCTCTGTCTCTCCAATCTCATGCTTCTTCGGGATTCTCCTAACTTGCCATTGATTATTTTCTTATTCTTTCACTTTTGGTCAAAGCTTTCTATTATTCTTTATTGCCTATCAAATAAATGAATGGCATGGAAGTCTTCCATTCTAGCTCAAACCTATCTTTCCAGTCTCATGGTTCATATTCTCCCTCTCACATTCTTTGCTCAGTCTAGCTAAATCCAGCCACTAGCCATTCCCCAAACATGCTGTGCATTTTCCTGACTCCTCGCTTTTGCCCATGCTGCTTCCAACACATAGAATGTCTTTTCTTCCCCTCTTTCCCTGTCAAAAGTATTCCTAGTTTTAAGACCCACTTTCTTCATAAAACTTACAGATTCCTCCAGACAGAATTTCTTTCTTCCTCTTCTCTCCTTCTTTAAAACTTAGTTTACGATTTGCTTTGTACAAGTATTTTATTTCTTCTACCAAAAAAGTTGTTCAAAGCAGTGTTTTCAAACCACCTGAAACAGAATAACTGGAGTCTTGTTAAAAAACAAAAACAAAACAAAAACCCTCCCGAATCAGAGTTTCGGAAGGGAGCACTAAGAACCCTGCAACCTGAAAGCAAGTGCCCCAGGAGAGTGCGCAATGAAGCCGGAGACCTTGAAACTGCAGAAATGGGCCTTGACGTCAGTCAGACTGGAAGTTGCATTCCAGTTATGTCTCTGTTAAAAGATAATTCTCAGAAAAAGCTAATAAAACCATGACTCTGATACAGATAGAAAAGAAAAAAAAAGTTAAAGATTTCACTTAACTCATTCAATGAGGTAACCAGGCAGATGTCGTAACCTGTTCAGAAGAGAATCTGAAAGAAACGCATTCATACAGGGTTGTAAAATGGTTCAGACATGATGAAAGGCTACCATAAGATAATCCAGAAGGATGTGCAATAGCTCAAAGACAATGAAAAGAGTCAGATGACCTAGAAGATGTCCTTTAGGCAATGCAGAGTTTTCCACTGAGACGTAAGATTTTTTTCTATACCTCTTGCTAGCTGTGTGACTTTGAGTATGTTACTTAACTTCCCTGAGCCTCAGTTACTTTTTCTTAAAATAAGATTTCATAATTTAAAAAAAAATCTTAAGGCGGATAATACTTACCTAATACTGCTCTTGTGAGAATTAAGTGAGTTAAGGAGCACCAAGCCCTCAGGACAATGTTGACTACATGATACTCGATAAACATGACATAGTAGTACTAGTACCAGTGGTAGTGTTACCACTAGCTAGAAGCTTTTTGGGACCCTTTCTTGTTTCCTAATAAATGTATTCATTCAATCAATCAACCAATGTGCATAAAATACCTATTCGTGCTAGGTTTGGGTGGATAATAAAATAGTCTCTGTCATCAAGGAGTCCAGGCCAGCCAAGGAGATGAGAACCTAGGTCAATAATTACATGGGATACAATAAGTGAAAATAAAAGTATGTGAGCACAATTGACAACATGGCTAACCATGTGTGGAAGGTACAGAATGCTTACAGAAAAGCATTATCAAGGGGAATGTAAGCTGAATCTTGAAGGATGAGTAGGAAATCGCTAAGCACAGTGTGCTAACAAATATTGTGCTAGATCATTACATATGTTAACCTTATTTAACTCACATAAGAGCCATACAATAATAGCTCACTCTAATTGAGTACTTACTATGTGTCAGGTGCTGTTTTAAATAACCATCATTATCTTATTTTATGAAGAAAAAAATCCTGAGGCTTAGAGAAACCAAGTAACTTCCCTAAGATGATATAGTCAGTGAGTGGCAAAGCCATGATTATTGCCAGATAACCTCGTTCCAAAGTGTAGGAAATATCACCTCAATTTACTAATGAAGAATCAAACCTAGAGAGATGATGAGATCTCCTAGAGAAACTGATTAGAAATTGGGTCCCTGGTTTTAAAGGACAGGCAGATGGGAAGGAAAATACTCCAGAAAGAGGGAGAACATACAAAACCCTGGAAGTATGGAGGAGCTTAGCATGGCTCCAGGAACCAGAGATGTTTGGAACTCAATATGCATTTATGGAAACAAAGATAAAGCCCCTGGGGGTGCCTGGGTGGTTCAGTCAGTTAAGTGGCTGCCTTCAGCTCAGCTCATGATCTCAGGGTCCTGAGATCGAGCCCCACATCGGGCTCCCTGCTCAGTGAGGAGTCTGCTTCTCCCTCTCCCTCTGCTGCTCCCCCTGCTTGTGCTCTCTCACTCATTCTCTCTCAAATAAATAAATAAATAAAATAAAATAAAATAAAATAAAATAAAATAGTAAAGCCGCTAAAGTAGGCAGGGACTGTGAGAAAGAAATTATAGCATACTAACTTTTGCAGACCCTGCTCAGGAAGTTATGCAGAAACTATGACAGATTTTAAGCGAAGGAATGAGATCAAAGGTTTAGAAACTGGAGGCAAGGCAAACAGTTATGAGACAGCAAAGACTAGTATTATTGAGATCAAGATTTTTGAACTCCAACAACCTGCCACTTATCATAACCTCAGGAAAGAGAACCTCTTTGAGCCAGAGTCTCCTCATCTGTAAAATGAATATAATAATAGCGTCACCACGAGGCTTAAATGAAAGAAGGTAGGTAAGCACCTGCTAATGTACTCCAGATCTAATAGGCATTCAATAAATGATGGTGGTAGTATTAACAGTTGTTTATTTCTACTTTTGTTGTGATGCAAATATAATGAGACCTAGTTTAGGCCTTTTTGAAGGAAGAACATGTTAAATACATACTCTTTTACCTAGGTTGTTTGATTTGTTCAGACATAGTAGATTGATCCGTTCAGACATAGTAGACTGATATAGACAGCAAAGTCCCAGGAGCACAAAAAGAATCAGATTTCAGGAATGGCGTGAGGTTAAGGGTTCAGTTTATCAAACGTTTCTTGTGTCCCTACCGTGGGTGTCTAACACTGTAGTAAGTGGTACGTATCTAAAAATAGTTAAGACACAATCTCTTTTCACAAGGAGTCATCCGTCTACAATATAGTTATTTTGGATGATGCCTGGCCTCCTCTCTTATTTACAGCCTCACCCTCCCTTAACGTCTGTTATTTACACTACTCTTGTAGAAATGATCTTGGTTTCCCTACCTGGTTACCTGCCCTCCTCCCCGACCTTGGACTACTTCCTTTCCTGGCTACTCCAGCTGGACACGTCAGACTACACCTGTTTGATCCAAACCTATTCTCAGTACCCTGGTTCGAAGACACCTCGCTCCTATAGGGAAGTTAAACCAATTTTCTCAACAGCTGGTGCTAGAATTCTTTTCAGAGGAAAACACCTTGAGGAGTCCTTGTGAGTAGACGGTATGATTGAGGAATGAGGTTAGCAAGAGACAGGATCATAACAGACAAAATGTTCTACTTCAGAAATTCAGCTGGGGGTATGGAAGAAATGGCTAGAGAAGAGAAGAGAAAGAGAAAAAAGACAGAGGAACTTCACTGTATACCTAAAATACCTTTTAAAATGTATAATGCTCTATCTTACTTGCATTTCTTTGACTCCCCTCGTGTCTTCCAAATCTTTAGTAAGCCTTCCATAATCCCCAAGCCCCCACACCTCCCCACAAACACATAGACAATGTGAGAAGGTTGGGCGGGGATGGGTAAGTGAAGAAATCATGGATCCAAGTGCCACGGCTAGAAGACAAAAGGAGCAGAATGAGACAGCACACCCAGAACAACGACACAGCCATAACTGAACCCATCAGTAGGAGCAAGGCCCAAGGTAATGCTAAAATCACAGATATCTGGGAAATTGGCAGAACATACCAGCAGGTACTGTACTTTATTTAAAAGTTGTGTAATAGGGGCTTGAACCAATCTTAACTAGGTAAAAAGCAAAACAGATTATCTCAGCTGGTCATGATTTCTTCAGTGTCATTGATGATTTGGTACCAACTCCATAGGTCTGCCTTTCCAACATACCTACTGCCTTCCTCAAAGGTGGCCACCACTGTCTTACCCAGTTACTGCAACAGTCTCCTTGAGATCAGCATTTTTTTTTTAACTTAATTTATTTATTTAAATAGAACAAGCAGGGCGGGGAGGAAGAGAGAGAGAATGTCCAGCAGGTTCCACGCTCAGCAGAGCCCAACTCGGGGCTCAATCCCAGGACCCCAAGATCATGACATGAGCCAAAATCAAGAGGCGGACACTTGACTGAGCCACCCAGGAGCCCCAGCAGACATTTTCTTAAAGGGCCAGATAGGCAGTTACTCTACTCTGCACTGAAGGCCTGGAAGCAGCTATAGACAGTAAAAATGAATGGGTTTGGTTGTGTTCCAATAAAACTTTTTTACAAAATCAGGTAGGGGACTTTCTATCCTGCCCCTTCTGTTCTCCACATTTTAGAGTACTCTTTCAAAATGTCACTCCTCTGTATAAACACTTGTCTTCCCATTAACCTCAGGATAAAGTCCAAATTCCTTAACAAGGTAAATTTAAATTTCATACCATTATCTCCTCTCTAGCCATTTCTGGCTTCAATTTTCAGCACTACTGAACTGCTTTAAATTCCCCAGGTTCCTGGTTCTCTCTTCCTTCCATGCATCTGCCTATGCTGTTCTTTGGCCTGTAATCTTCCTCTCTTCCCCACTCCACTGATTAGTTGATCCCTACTCATCTAAATTTCAAGTTTCACATTAAGTCTAACTTCCTCCAGGAAGATTTCCCTGATCCCTAAATTCTCACAAAGTGTTGAGTGGCTGGTTTAATTGTCTGAATCTCCTGTTAGTTTGAAGCTCTGTGAGGAAACTGATCTGCCATTCATCATTGTATTCCAAGGTACTCAATAAATAACTGGATTCTTGACTGATCAGGAAAGAAAAGACAAGAACCAACCTAAAAATGAAGGGGGCCCTCAAAGGCTAATTGGTGGCACATAAGCTGAGATTTGTTTGAACTGTTTCTTTTAATCCAAAATCTGCTCCTAAAGCATTTTCTGCTTTGCTCTTGTAGCTTGCAGAGAGGGTTAGGAAATACACATTACATCATCCACACTTTCTGATGCTGGAACCAAAGCCCTGTAGGGTTTCATTTCTACCTTGGTTTCCAAACTTAATCTGTTCACCCTCTCCTTGGCACCTGATCTCTTACCTCACATCCTGTTTCCAGTCTTGTATATGGTGTACCTTATACCTGGTAATTATCCTTGCAGAGAGATACTGGCTTGCCTTTCTAACCAATCCTCACATTTCAGATATCATGTAGGGGGCATATTCTATATGTCAGGCTCATGGGGCTTCCTCTATAAGCCAGGCCTACAGGACTTAATCACTCAATCCTCAGGCTAGCCTCGCAATGATGTTCTCAGAGATTTCCTTTTATTATTTCTACTCTACAGTTGACAAAAGGAAGACTTAAAAGGAGTAAGTAACTTGTGAAAGAAAATGGCAGAGCTGGGACAGAAGGGAGGAAAGTCTGACTGCCAAGCTCGAGTTTCTGAGCTCATACTACTTTACAGTTCCTCTGGGACCACATCTGCTTCCCCCTGTGAGTGCTGTTCCTGCCCAAGCCCTGAAGTCTTCTATGGCGCTCCTGCATGTTTCATCCTGAACCTCACGGACAGTGTGGCTGAATTCAAGTCCGTCAGAATCACTGATACTTCTGGAGCACAGTCACTGTGCTCGGCCCTGTTTATGTATGACCTCATTTAACCTGCACAGACCCTAATATGAAAGATAAGGTTAGCTCTGTTTTATGGAGACGGAAGCAGAGGCACAAAGAGGTAAAATAATGTGTCCAAGGTCACATAATTAGTAATGGGAGAACCTAGGATTTACACCTAGACACTCTGACTCCACAACCCGCATTCCTAGGCAAGAAGAGAATACACAGGTAGGTAAAAGAGAGCTCCTCAGGCCTCATAGGATGACATGAAAATATGGGTGAGGTTGAATGATTCGGGTTTTAATCATCCCGGATAGGAGATCATTAACTAAGGATGTCTCAGTCATTGCTGCCTAAAACAAACTGTCACCAAACTTCATGGCTTAAAACAGTAATCATTTATTAGCTGACAATTCTGTGGGTCAACAATTTGGGCTGGACTTGGCTGAGAAATTCTGCTGGTTTTGCCTGGGCTCACTCATCTGGTGACAGTCAGCTGTGGCAGCTTGGCAGGAGCCTGATGGTCCAAGATGGTTTCTCAAGGGTCAAGGCCAGCTTCATGGGCATGCAACTTGTGCTGAGTTTATTGTTCTGCATTCCTGTCTCCTTAAGAATCTTCTGAGATTCTGAATAATTATGGGAAAGGGAGGCTACTGGGACTTGTACATTCCAAGTCATGCTGGTGGTTGATGTGGATGCCAGCTGGGCATCTTTATCCACATAGCCTCTCATCCTCAAAGAGGCTAGCCCATGTTTCTTCACATGATGACAGGAGCTTTCCAAGACAGTGACAGCAAAGCCTGCAAGGCTTCTTCAGCTCTGGGCTCACAATTCCCACATCATCACTTCTGCTGCATTTTACTGATCAAAGCAAATCACAAAGCAAACCCAGATACTAGGAGGTGGAAATCCAGAGTCCACTCCTTGAGGGGAAGAACAGAAAAGTCACAGTGCAAGAGGGCATGTATGGTGAGGATGGGCCGAGTTTGTGACTATGAATTGCAATCTCTCACAGATTAGGTACATGTTTAAGCAAAAATAACTTCAGTCTCGGACATGTTATGATTAAGATTTCTCCTATGGTCAATCCATGCAAAGGTATCCAATACAGCTGACCCTTGAACAGCATGGGGATTAGGGAGCCATGCAGTCAAAAATCTGCATATAAACTTTGATTCCCCAAAAACTGAACTATTAATAGCCTATTGTTGACTGGAAGCTTTACCAATAACATAAACAGTCGATTAACACGTATTTTGTACGTTATATGTATTATATACTGTATTCTTCTAATAAAGTAAGCTAGAGAAAAGAAAATGTTAAGAAAATTGTGAGGGAGAGAAAATATATTTACAGTACTATACTGTAAAAAAATCTGCATATAAGTGGACCCGTACATATTGTTCAAGGGTTAACTGTATTTGCATAATATAGGTCTAGAACATAAAAGAGAATCCTGGTTGGACATACAAATTTGACAGCTGACAACAGGCAGGTGATAGGTTTCTGAATAAATAAATCAGAACCTCCAGGAAGACTGCATGTATTAAGGCAAAGATAAACAAAGAGGTTCACTCAATCCTTCAGACTACCCAACTGTTTGAGTGCTCTCTTCTTCCCATGTATCTCAACCTCTCTCTCTAAGGGAGAGGGCCGATCCAGTTTCTGTAGCCAGTTCAAAGTCCAGTATCTCTGGGGAAAGTACTTTGGAGACTAGGGTGGCCCACAGTTCTTCTCTATTATGTCTAGATGTGGCTACACATAGTCCAATAATTATAAACTAAAAAGAAATTACTTGATACCCACACTGAACCCAATATGCAATGGTGGAGCAGGAATACAATTAACCACAATAAAAACTTCCATTTCCAAAAGGACAGAATGGGAAACATGCAATGACCAGTAGCCCTTCATAGTTTTCTTTCCAGAAAGAAATTCCTGCCCTGGCCATGGAAGAAATTCCCTGATTAAAATCCCATCTGGATGTGTTTGCTTATACCCATAGTGCCCCTGGGTTTACCACTCTAGGAGGTTCTTCCTTGTCCATTATTCTCCAGGTTCAAAATTTAAGTGAAAATTGGAGTGTATGCTTTCCTGGAAATGGCTTGAGGACACAATGATTTGCTTTTGCAGGTCAGATTTCCGGTTTCTTTAGCAATAAAATTTCCTCAAAATCTTTGCAGGCATCTATGCTATTCATCTCCAGTCTGTTACATGCGACCGAAACTATACCCAAAGTTCTTTTCTGGACCGAGCTTTTAAACCTTCTTATTCTCTAGTTTTTATGCTTTACTCCTTCCTCTTCTCATTGTTTTAATGTCGGCTACTTTGAGGTAAAACTTTAAAAACTAAGTGAGGGTAACACCACTAATCTGACCTTTGCTGCAAGGCTAGATCTTTTTGGCTGAGGAATCTTAATAGGTGGGCGTTTTTCGTATCTGAAAAACAGTCTTCTCCTGTTTGGACCATAGAAACAATTGGATTTTCCAACACTGTGAGGCCCCAATTTTCTATACACTGTATTTTCTTCCATCTTTCCTTGCAAACCCATCATTTCTTATGTGAGCTCATTTCTTTCTTGAAAAACCTTCCTAAACTAGCCAAGGAGCAACAATTACATTCTTATTCTGGTTCTTTCCAAATGCTTCCTCTAAAATTCAGTGATACAAGAAACATGGTCAGTCTTCCAAATTGAGTAGTGAGATTTTTACAGAACATCTTGCAATGGCATTACAAGAATCACCAGTTTTCCAGCCTGCAAGAGCTGTTTCCTCGCTGCCAAGGGTCTGACCACCTAGGTAATGCTATATGTTTTAAGACTTTGTTAGAAGTCCCCCATCTCCAGGTATCAATTTTTGTATTAGAGTAAAGGCTTAACTTGCTGTAATAGAGACCCCAGAAAGCAGTGGAAATGAAAGTAAAGAAGTGAAAAATGAAAATAAAGAAGACAAAAGTGTCTTTCCGTCTCACATAATAGTTGGGCCTAGACTGACAGGACACTCTGTTCTATGAGGTCATTCAGGACCCAGATTCCTTCTATCTTGTTGTCCCCCCACCCCGGGATGTCTTCCTCATCTCCATGGTTACAGATGGTCATAGACACGTCCATGAAGGAGATGACAAGCGGTGCAAGGCAAGCTGTCTTCTTTTACAAACGTAAGGCCAAAGTTGTACTCACCACTTCTAGTTATAGTCCATCAGCAAGAATGTCCCCACAAAATCATAGCTAGCTGTAAAGGAGGACAAGGAGTCTCGGGCTGAGCAAACATGCACCAGAGGGAGGAGAATGGATGTTATGCTGGCAGCCATTCATCTGCCACGAGAAGTAAGAAGAAAAGATTCCCAAGGTTAAGAACCCTCAGAGATACAAAGACCAAAATGGGGTAAATAAGGATTTTGTTTCTTAGAGGGAACAAGAATGGCAGTATGAAAAAAGAATACATGAAAGGGAAAATCCAGCTGGTGGCTACCTAAGTTTCCATTTTATTATTTCTAGCATTTTCTAAATATATTTTTAAAGTTTTTTTTTTTATTATCTTAAAGGAGGTAGAAAGAGAAAAACTTAAAGATAGAAAAATAGTGATGTGAGGAGAATCAGAAGAAAATGGAGTAATGAACATCAATGGAAGAAAAAAAATTTCAATTGCCTGAAAGAAGACGAGAGAGGCCAGAAAAGGAAATGCTCTTTGGACTTGAAAATCTAGAGGTTACTGGTGCATAACTATGGCAGAAGCTAGAATACAGCAAATTAAGGAGTGAAAATGAACAAAGGAGGGCGCCTGGGTGGCTCAGTTGGTTAGGCGACTGCCTTCGGCTCAGGTCATGATCCTGGAGTCCCTGGATCGAGTCCCGCATCGGGCTCCCTGCTCGGCGGGGAGTCTGCTTCTCCCTCTCACCCTCCCCCCTCTCATGTGCTCTCTCTCTCATTCTCTCTCTCTCAAATAAAAAAAAAAAAATCTTAAAAAAAAAAAAGAAAATTAACAAAGGAAAATGAGACAGCAAACACGGACTAGTCTCTTTTAAGAACACTGAATTTTTAGGAAAAAAAAGATAAGGTGGTAACTAGTCATGACAAGCTGCACTTGCAAGTAGACTAAGATGAGAACCAGCCCCCAGGGACCATAGCGGGTTCTGGAGACTAGGGTGGCCCACAGTTTGAGCTGCCCAGCATACATATAATGTGTAACTTGAACAGCTGGAATAGCAGAGCGCTCTGCATGTTAGGCTGGTCAAGTTCTCCCAAAGTTCAGAACTACTCTTGGATATGGTGGTTGCATTCTATAGTCATGGGGTCTTGGGGCCTCCAGAGACAGCGCCTCCACCTACCTCCAGTCTCATAGTCAGAAACTGTCACTTCTACGCGAGATAGACAGCTTGCTCACTGGAGAATCAAGGATCCAAGCTGGGTGTGGAAATGAAGGACACAAAACACCTCAGCACAGCTGGAGTTTGGGCAAACCCCCTCCTTTAGAATATCAATGGAGGGGGGGCAATACATCAGTAAATATGAATGGACAAAAGGGATATGAATCAGCAATAGTAAAACAAACTTTGGGCACTTTTGTTTGGCAGATTAAACTGAAAATATGACTCCCTGCTATCCCAAACCCCCATAAAAAGAGACCCAGAGTTGACAAATTCTAATTAAAGTTGGTGCTGTTTCTTTAAAGTGGCAGAGAAAGTAGCAATCTCTGTTCTGATACTATAAGGCCAAAATTCTTTTAAGAAAAGGATATTTCATGGAGAAAGGATTGGATTGGATTGTCTCTGAGGAAAATAATTGTGTTGTAATGTGTGCTTATATTTTAGATAGCATAGAGATCACTGTGGTGGGAAGAAACAACTATTGGGAGATTTACCTTCACCCTTAGTCATGAGACTTAAGCCCATTATCCTCTGGAGTCCCAAATGACTGAGGGAAATAAAAAAAAAAGAATGCTCATTCAGATGAAGTCTGGCACTGAGATATGGGAAAAGAAACTAAGGGATAAAACATCCTTTGGTGGGAAGTGGTTGAATATTTCTGAAGGATGAGAGGGGCCACTAGACTGAGAGACTAAGAAGAAATGCAACAAAATGGGGAAAAGGCATCTGAAAGTTCCTTTCTTGGGTGGTTTGTTAGGTCTTTTCAGAAAGTTATTGCAGAGCTATATGGTGGTGGTTGACAGGGAAGATTGGCTAAGATAGAGCAAACCTAATGTATCCCATTTATTTGCAAGTTTTATCAGAGGAAGGCTCTGTTGTTTCCTCTTGTAGGAGCAAGTCAGGTCAGCACAAATTCAACCAAGCTCTTAAACACTCAGACACTCTTTGGGTTGGTATATTATAGAGGTATCCTTTATGCATAAGACAATGTCATTCTAGGGCAAGGCCTGTGTCAGTCAATACCTATTCTGTAGTGTTGAGAGGGCCACGCTTCCTCTGCATGCTGAGAGGAACCTCCATATGTTAGGAGTCCACCAAGAATCGGCTGCCTGGCTACCTGCTCAGATGACCACCTCTCAACACTTGAAATAGAACTTTGCTCCGGGCTCACCAGAAGGCTTCATGAAACAGCCCAATTGCATAAAAATAGATTGGGAATGGAAAAACACTCTGGCAAAAGCATAAAGGTGTGGTTGAAGACTGGAGTGCCATTTTCATGTGGTTGGGCTGGTAGTTTAAAGGAGTTATGCTGAGCCAGACTGATGGAGGGTTTTATTGATTTTGCTTTTATTTTTTAATGGGGGAGACTTGAGCATTATAGGCTAAGGATAAAGACACGGCGAAAGTCAGTGGTTAGAGACTCAGGAAAGAGGGGACATAATTGATGGAGGACACTGACCATAAGAGGTTTTGTTTAGTGTATAGCACCTATTCAGAAAGGAAAATTTAGAGATTCTTTTAAATTTCTAAGTTAAGACGCAGGCATTCCACAGTTTCCTAGGTAAATATTCATCAAGTATTACAAAGTAATAAGACTTTCTCAGGTTCATTTAAATTGTCTTTTAACTTACTCCAAAACAAATATAACCAGCAAAGATCCCACTGGAGTACTGGTGTGGAGAAGAGAAGCTTAAGTTTGGGAAACAGCTAAGTCATTTGAGATTTCTATCAAAAATTATTGTTGGTAAATTAACAAGCCTGTTTGTAACAAATTGAGAAGGGATTCACAATAAAGAGGGCACCTAATGTTGATGAAAGATGAACAGGCTATTAAATAAAGCTTGCAGAAGCTGATAAGAAACCAGGTTAGGACGCCTGGGTGGCTCAGTTGTTGAGTATCTGCCTTCAGCTCAGGTCATGATCCCAGGGTCCTGGGATCGAGCCCCGCATCGGGCTCCCTGCTCGGCGGGAAGCCTGCTTCTCCCTTTCCCACTCCCCCTGCTTGTGTCCCCTCTCTCGCTGTGTCTCTCTCTGTCAAATAAATAAATAAAGTCTTTAAAAAAAAAAAAAAAGAAACCAGGTTAGAGGGCACAGCAAGAGTTATTTACCTGCTGTGGTGAAATGTAGTCATATACTATTTACACAACACTTGCAGGAGAAAATAACACTAACCTTTAAGTAGCACATCTGTATATTTCATTCTTCTTATCCTCTTCTTAAGGTATGATGGTTTCTGCAGTAAGTACCTTCCCTAGGTAACATCACCATATTCCTGAGGCCACTAGATGGCCACAGTACATCCACAGGAAGTCCAATCAAAGCAGCAGTAGTGATGAGTTAGCGTGGTAAAGCCTCAACTTCCTCACCTACAAAATGGGGATAATAATAGTACTTAAGTTCATAGGAGGCTGTGAGAGGTGGTTGAGAAAGTTTATGAATGCCTACTGAATGGTAGTCTGCATGTTTTATCACACATGTGAATTTCACAGGAACAATGTATAGTCAGAGAAGAGAGAAGGTATAATCTGTGTGTTTCTACCAAGGACAAAGAGTTCTGTGGCAGCAAAAAAGGATTTGGGAAAGACAGGGTAGAAAGCGCAGATGTACAGTGAGGAAAAGACAGACCTGATAGGTGTGCCAGGCAGAGGCTCTGCAGGGAGGGGGGGTTGGGACGAGAAGAAAATTAATTTGCAAGACTTCAAAGACAAGCAGTGTTTAGTGCAGAAATAGAATTGTTTCTGACTTCATTTATAGGTCTAAAACTGAAAATATGGTAACTGAAAATTAAAGGAGCCATTATGGTTGTGGTTGTCATTAATGAACAGTATGACGTGGCGTGATACTTACCGTGATAGTCTGGGAATGTATTTTTAAATAAGATTTTACTGTCTTGCTAAATTTGGAACTGATAAGGCATTTTGTGTGTGTAGAGGGCTGAAGCTGAATTTATAAACATATCTGGAAAGATATACCTGCGATAAATGAGCATAAAGAGAATAAAATTAATGTATCTAGTTAATTTCACTGCAAATTTATCTTAAGCAAGGCATGAATCAAGAGTTATTATATACAGAGAGACAGACAAACAGACATGCCTATTTAATCTAGTATCCTTTTGGAATGCACTTGGAGAAAAAGCTAGAAAACAGAAAAGCAATTCTTAACTGGAATATGAAAAACCCACTTTTTTTTTTTTTTTTGGTAGGCTTTACACCCAACACGGAGCTTGAACTCACAACACCCTAGATCAAGAGTCATGTGCTCTACCGACTGAGCCAGGCAAGTGCCCCTGAAAACGTCACTTTTTAAAAAATCCTTTGCCTCCTATTTAGCTCTAATTTTATAAAGGAAAAGTCAGTCATAGTAAAGTAGATTTCTATCTTTCTTTCCTTAATATATAGCATAACAGGGGTGCCTGGGTGGCTCAGTTGTTTAGCGTCTGCCTTCGGCTCAGGTCATGATCCCAAGGTCCTGGGATCAAGTCCCACATCGGGCTCCCTGCTCAGCCAGGAGCCTGCTTCTCCCTCTGCAACTCTCCCTGCTTGTGCACGTGCTCTCTCTCATTCTCTCTCTCTGTGTGTCAAATAAATAAACAAAATCTTTAAAAAAATAATATATAGCATAACAGCTGATATAAATATATGATAAATTCTTTTAATGATACTGTGGAAGGGAAGAGTATGAGCTTTTTGGAATCCTGACTGCCAATTCCTGGCTTTCTGACCCAGAGCAAATGACCTCTCTGTACCTTAGTATCTTCATTTGTAAAATGGGATCATTATAATGCCTACCTCATTAGAGTTATTGTGAGAATTAGTTAATTCACGTTCTCAGTGCCTGGCATACAGTAAGCGCACAGGAAATGCCAATTAAATATTAACAATGGCCTTAGCCTTCAAGGGTTAGCATTCAAGGAATCCTAGCAAGTGGCTTCATCCCGGAAAAGGTTGCAACTTAAACATACATTAGTATATTTGACAAGGAAAAAAAGTCTTGTCTATGGATTTGGATTGTACTGGGACAATTTCTGTCACCTATCCTACCACACCTTCCAGAAGATCTTTAATGGTAAGACATACAACCATCAGTCCTGGTGGCCACAGCTCTGTCTATGGCCCAGACTAAGAACTCCCTTCCAGCTTTACCTTGTCACGGGCACACATAATGCTGACCAAAGTGGTGTTCTTGGCTCTGGCAGAAGAGCTTCAGTCTTTATCTGTACTTTACCACCTTCATTAGGACTGAAGATTGTTGACCTCTGCTGAGGAGGGGCCTACATGCCAGGGTCCCTAGTGGCCCATACTCCAAGGCAGCCCATGAAAGCATGGGTTGGGTGATTTTTCTCTAGGAGGCCCTGTTAAGAGGTATGCAATTCACATAGTCAGGCTCATTGTTGAGTCACTGCTTGGGTATTAACTGTTACTGCCTTACCACTGCATCCCAGTACCTAGCCCAGTGAGCTGCACATATTAGGGACTCATAGAACTGAACTGAAATGAATTGAGAGCCTGCGCTCAACCCTATTTACTCCAAGCCCCAGAAGCCTCCCAGATTAGCTATTATCATCCTGATTCTTATCTCCATGGTTACTTTTAAATTCCCCCAATCTGACCCAACTCCCATTCCTCACCACCCTTCAAACCCTTCACGGCATACTTTGGACCTCCTAATCTGTCACCTGCAAACTTCCCTTATATCTTCAACTTCTTTTTGAATGACTTCTCCACTTCCCTGTAGAAGCTGAAGACTTGCTCCTCAATATGTCTCTCAAATGGAGGCCATTTGTTTCTCACACACCCACAGAAGGTGGGGAAACTCTCGATCCACATCACTGCTTCCAAACCATTTCTCCTTCTTTTAAAAACTCTAGCTCCTTTGAAGTTCCTGTCATGCAGTTGGACCACCCCAACAAGATATAGATGGCACACTTATATTAAGTTGAGGATGATTTAATAAAGGGATGATTTACAGAGGTGTGAATGAGGGAAGGAAGGCACAAGGGATAGTGCAGTCACTGAGGGCTAGGAACAGTGGAACTTTCACCCCCCCCTTGGCCTGAAGGAATGAGGAAAGGGAGCTCTGGGGCCCAGGACAGAGAGGTATAGAAGCCATGTTGAAGAGCAGAGTCCTCCCCCTCCCCCCCATTCAGGGACACAGCCTCCCTACATCAGATCTGCTGAGGCTCCCCATTGGCCAAACCCAACCAGAACCAGATAGCAAGGAAACTGATTGAATCCATAGGTTTCAGCTCCCATGGCTGGGTGGGGTGGGGAAGAGTGAATCTTGAGGGACAAATGGAAGATATCCTGCTTATACCCAAAGTTCTTTTTGGTTGCTATCATCTTCCAAACTTTTACTTTTTGTAAAAGGCGAAAGATTTATGCGATCTGAAGAGAAACCAGAGTATCCAAACTTTTACTTTTTGAAAACTTGAGCTCATCTTCCTCTCCACCCCTTAGTGACTTTGGCATTCATGTAGTGGCCCCTGTATCTTTTTCATCCATTCTTATAGTGACACCCTAAAAACTACTATCAGTAATAACACAATATTGACTTCAAGCATCCCACCCTCTGACCACCACCTCTTATCTCTACAGTTCACTGGCTCTAGTTCTTTCATTGCAATTTTTCAACCTTCTTTAGGCTTCCAATCCCCTGACCTTAAACTCTGCCACTATTTCACTCTCCTACCTTTACCCTCCTGTCTTCACTTCCCACTATGTCCAGAGAAAGTTCCATGGACCTTGCTCCCTTAAGAATCTTACCTCGCTAATGTATTCACCTGTCAAAAATCTAACTTTGGTTAAAGCCAACTATCTGCCTTTTCCAGTGGGGAAAAAGACATAAAATTATGCTGAATGGTTTCTCTCTAAATTTGTTATCACATGCTTCAAATGCGCATTCCAAACTGCCCAGAAATCCTACGCCGATCCTGGTGAATATGCCAATTACTTTTCAAGATGATTGTTTCCTAACTTCTTTCTCCTCAAGCCTCTCACACTCTGTACCCCATATCCCCACACCCTCCCCTCATCTATTCACCACCAATTCTGTAAACCTCCCAGCACCTGCATTATATCCCTGCCTTATATCCTGTCACCACGGGATAAGGGTCCCTCCTCCTATCAAAGCCCAACCCCTCCACTTGTGTTGTACATTCCAACCCTCATCTTTTGAAGAACTTTGTTCCTACTCTCTCATTCCCTTTCTCTCCTGTATCAATTTTCCTCCACTGGATCATTTTAAAATTCAAATTAATATGTCCAGTAACTCCCATCTTAAAAAATAAGTTTCCTCAATTCCAAATTCTCCTTCATTTCTCATCTAATTTCTCCATTCCCCTTCAAAGAAAAACTTGAAATAATTGTCTATAGACACTGCTTTTCTTCATCTCCCATTCTCTCTTCTGCCCATTTCCAACTGCCTTCTACAACCACCATTCCATGGAAATGCTGCTCTCACTTAACTCCTCAGTGATGAATTTGTTTTCAAGTCATCTGATTCCCAACTATGAACAGCATGTGACATAGCGGACCACACTCCCATTCTTGAATCATTTTCCTCTCTTGGTTTTTGTGGCCACCACTCTTTCCTGATTTTCCTTCTATCTCCCTGGCTTGCCCTTCTCTATCTTCCTTGCTGGCTAAATCTCCCTTACTAGACCGCCAAATGTTAATGACCCCATATTCTTCTCAATCCTGAGCTGTCCGATAGAGTAGCCACTAGCCACGTGTGTCTATTTAAATTTAAAATAATTTAAATGAAGTAAAATTAAGATTTAGTTCCTAATCGCACTAGCCACATTTCAAGTGCTCAATAGACACATGTAGATAGTGAGCAACATGGCCATAAAACCTTCACATTGTTGCAGAAAGTTCTATTGCACAGGATTGACCTAGACTCCTCCCTAGGTGATCTCACCCAGTCTCGTGGCTTTCAGTACCATGTATACGCTGACTTCTAAATTTATAACTCTAGCTCTGACCCAAGCTTCAGATTTGTACACGAAACTACCTATTTGACATAATCACTTAGATGTCTAACAGGCTAGTCAAACTAACATCCAAAACAGAACACTTCATTTTCATCCTCTCCTCCCCTGTGTCTACCCACAAAAGCTTGTTTCTCTTCCTGTCCATCTATTCTTAGCAAATGACACCATCCAACCAGTTTTGAAGCCAAAACTCTAGGAGCCATCTTGATGCCCAATATCTAAGCCATCAATGAGTCTTAACAACTCTATCCATAAAATGTATCTCAAATCTTCTTTCCAAACCCTCTTCTCTCTCCACTATCATCTTTCTAGTCTAAGTTTCTTGTCTGGGCTATTGTCCTATTCATACGAGATCTCCTGTACCTAAATCTAGCACATAGCAGGTGCTCATTAAATATGTTGAATAAATGAACAAGCACAATCCTACTGAATAGTGCAAAATAATTTTAACTTTTTTAATATTCATGAATAATAGATATTTGCCATAAAAGCTTAGAAAATAGATTTAAGAAGATAATAAAAATCGCTTCCCAGACAGATTACTTACAACTGGCTATGGCTCAATATCATTACTCATTTTGTCAATTATTAATACATTTTTCATGCTCTCACAGCACTATAATTTACTTCCATGCATCTGTAATCTGTGTTGTCAGTGCAATTTAATCCCCAAGAGAAATTTTAGTTGCCGCTTCTTGTCACTCAGCCTTGCCTTTCCTGATTAATCCAGTACAGCTTCTTGACCTCGGATTACCTACACATTTTGTGCCTGTCACAGACCAGTAGACATTTTGTTAGGAGTTCCCAACTTTGTTCCTGTCCCAGCCTGCCACCTAGCTCCTCTCTGCACTCAACTTCCTTGTCAGAAACACTGAACGGTTTGACCCTAGCCTTAATTCAAAATAACTCTACCAATAATTCTAAACAATGTCTGCTCCTCCTCCCTCTTTGATTCACTGCATTTACTGGCAGCCCTAAATGCTTGATCAGCCCCATTCATTCAGCTGCATGCCAATGTGATCAAGAGGATATTTCCTACAGATACAAGCAATTATTGAAGTGAGGCGATGGGGTAAAGGAGAACGCAAGAGTGTCTTCCGAGACCTGCAGTCTAGTAATTATTAATATGCTTGCCATCTGCATTCCCTGTGTCAGGTTACAAAGCCATCTGGGACACAACATTTTCACAGCAATCCAAACACTATTATTTGCCTAACCAACAATCATCTCTCCTCTACCCTCCTCCAACTTCCTTCTCCAAGAGACCTTTGTGGTCAGTACCCACCCTCCACCAAATAACCAGATACAACAGGTAGCTGTATGCCATGCTCCACCCTGCCCCAGCCAGCTTTGAGGTCTCATTCCTTTTATGAATAAGTAAGTGATATAAATATAGCCAGAGAGTGTGAAAGAAAGTCTGTGAGGGGTTCGGGGAAAAAGTTTCCTCACCCTTAAAAAGAAAGACCCAATGACAAGATAATGTCCTTTTTTGGCTCCGGAAATTTCCTCATCTGGATGTAATTTCTGAGACGCTAACATCTTCTTTGAAGTATAAGGGGAGAGTTTTAGGTTGAAGCCATTGCTGGAAATGGCAGAGTGGGCAGATGAAAGAAAACTACATCCTTTGTAATATACTTAAGTTGTTTTTTATACTGTGCCAGAGGCCCTACCCCTGGACTTTGAACTATGTATTTATAAGCCCAGGGGATTCTGATTTCATCAAAATCTGAGGCACTGAATTCTATGCCCACAACTATAAACTTTCTCCACCACTTCCTAGCTAAGAAATCTTAGGCAAACTATATTACTTTTATAGAATCTGTGTCTTTGTCCTTAAAGAGGGAAATAATATTCACCTTTTGGCCTTATTGTGAGGATGTAGGGTTAAGACGATTCGAATGGAAGACTGAATATGGGAAGCGCTATGAGATCCATTAACCAGAAAATGATGCTACCAAGTCCCTAAATGCTTCCCAAACTTGACTGCTGATAGAAACTGACACATTGGTTAAATAACCTGATCCCAGCCCTCTCCTGAGAGACTGCATTTTAAAAGACACATTCTAGGCTCTAGGCAAGTGTGAGAATCAAGTAAGTCTGAACTTAGCAAAAGAATACACAATGTAATACTCCTATGCCAGAGTTAGGATTTCTGGTTTCTAAATCTAGATCTGCCACTATTTCAAGTGAGCAAGTTGTTTCATCTTTCAGGACCTATTTATTCATCTATATACTTGCCCTGTCTAACCTACAGTCTGTACGGGACTGATGGCAAATTACACTTGGGGTGAGGGGACTTCTGTAATCTCAGTATTTTTATATTGCTGCAATGTGGATTACACAGGCAACAGAATATAAGCAAAACTGGGATTAGGGGATGTGTTGGCTTTGTAGTACAATTAACTGAATATTCATTGTAGGACGCTGCCTTCTCTATCCTGCTACCTTGAGTCACTGAGCTTCCACTCCTCTCAGGATCATGGCATAATTGGAGGTGATCACCCTCGGCCACTCTGATCGCACAGATCTGTGAAAATGCCTAGAAAAGTTAAAAACACGAGTGTCGGGAAAGAGATTCTGATGAGGGCCCTAAATTTACTTTTTTGTATTAAGGTAACTTTTACTGGCAAGCACAGTACTGTCTTCATGTTGCAACAGACACTTTTCCCTTGGCATTTAAAAAGGAAGGAAAGAAAAGAAAGAGAAAGAAAAGGAAAAAAGAAAGGAAGGAAGGAAGGAAGGAAGGAAGAAAAAAGGCGATGTATGCTATTGGCCTCAGGTGGAATTCACAAAGTTAGTGGCGCGGGAACACCTCCTAACTTGGGAGCTCCGGAGCCTTTGGGGTGCACAGGTGGCCTGACCTCGTCACGGGTGGAAATCACACTTCTCCTGCGTTTAACTTGCCGAATTTCAGTTTATGCTTGGGAGGCAGCCGCATGGAATCCGGTAGGGAAGCCACCAAAGTCCCCAGAGCCAGCACTTCCGCCTCCCGCCCTGAACTTCTCCTAGCGCGGACAAGCCCCGCCCATCAAGAGGCTCGACACGCCCCGTTTGCGTCCCCGCAGAGCCCGTACTTCTTGAACTTTGACTGCTTCCGAGCGGCGGCGCGGGGGGATAGTACGCATGCGTCGTTTCTTTGCATGGCTAGCGTCCTTATCCTAGCGGCGGCGGGAGCTGCGGTGGCCGCGCTGCTGGCACTGCGGCTGTGGGTAGTGCTCCATTCTCAGGTCCTGGTGCCCCGTCAGTCTCTCAGTCTCTTGGTGGTGGCTGGGTCCGGTAAGTATTGAGGCGGTGACTGTCGAGCCTGGGTCGGTCACTACAAACCCCAGAGTACACCGCGACTCTCTCCTCTAGTCTCCTTAGTACTTTTTGGAGCATTGCATGCTGAGATTTGTAGTTTCTTTGTGTTAACCGGAACCGGTCAGCCCAGGGGCGAAATTCTGGTTTGCTGACGCGGCCCAAGCATCTTTTAAGGACAAATGAGTAACTTACGCTTGTCTGTAATTAAGCTTCCACGTAGCGTGTATTATTCTAACAAATTATTATTGAGCAGAGAGGACGCAGAAGCCTTATGATGCTAACTTACAATTTTCCTGATTAAAAATAGCTGTTTTGCATCCTTAATCTAGGCATTTTGTATTTAGTTTAGGAATCACGAATACTAGATGATAAATGAGGCAAAGTGAATTGTCACATTTATGAATATACAAATCCATGAGGTTAGAAACAATTATCTACTGACCATAGAACAATACACATTTCAGAATATTGTGTCAGCATATGAACAACAAGCTGCCCTATCAGGTAATACAATTTAACAGAGTCTACCAGCTCTGCAGGCCCTCACAATAAGTTCTGACAGAGACAGATATACTGTGTACACTTAGAAATGCTAGGAGATTGTATCCAGTTAGAATAATATTTACGGTATGAGCAAATGTTCTAAACTGATGTTCAAGTATAACTCATTACTTTTTTCAGTTAACATATGTTGAGCCTTCGGGGAATCCAGGCACTGTGCTAAGCTCTGGAAATAACAAAACTGACTACTACTACTACTTGCCACAGAGTGGTGACTAGGTAGTTAAGCAGTGTGAAAGGTACAAGGATACAGCAGTGAATGAAAAGGAGATTATAGAAAAACTAACAGAAAACAAAAAACAAAACAAAATGTGTACTTGTTATAATCTGGGAAGTATAGGCTGCTATGGCAGTCTTCAGGAAGGGCACCGTTTTATCTGAACTTGAGACAGGAAAATTCTTGGAACAAGTGATGTCTAAACTGAGACTTGAAAGATGACCAGGAAAGAACCAAAGAGGCTTTGAGGACTGGGAAGGTGTGAAAAGAAGTTGATAGCGCTTGGAACGGCCAGAGGTGGGAGGGCACTGTTGCTTTGAGTTCCATGTGGCGCGGTAAGCCCAGTGCAGATCCCAAAGGGCGTTGTAAACCATGCTCTATAAAGCTATTGGCACTACTCCACTGCTTTATAGTATGTAGGGGTTAGGACCACAGGCCCTAGATTGACATAATCCTGGAGTTGAATCACATCTTTGCCGCTTACTGACTTGGTGATCTTGGGCAAATTAGTTAACCTCACTGAACTTTCTGTTTCCACCTTGAAAAATATGGGATGAGAAGAGGAGAGATTAAATGTAATATTAAAAGTGTTTAGCAAAGTGCTTGGCATATAATAAGCATTTAATAAATGGTGACTGTTGTTAGTCCTGGTAGCAAAGGATCTTTTAAAATGCTTTTGAGTGGAGAGTGACCCAATTAAATATAAACTTTTTACAAAGATCCTTCAGCCAGCATTGTCAAGAGAATGTTTTGACAAAGACTGAGGCAGGGAAACAAGTAGGAACTTGCGGTTTGAAAGCGGGGGATGAAGGAAGGAAAGGCTCAGGAATGATGTCCAGGTTTCTGTCTTGAACAAATAGATGAATGGATGTTAGAGCCATTCGCTTGACAGTATTAGATTTGGTGGACTGGGAACCAAAATTAAGATTGAGAATTAGTCTGGCAAGTGGTGCCTTTGTCATTCAAACCATTCAGGGTAGGGAGAGGTCAAGGACCTCAAAGAATCTTCCAAGTCAAAGAAAGACTTGTAATCAGACAAATAGTTTAATAGTTCATGGCCAGGATTTTGGAGGAGGGGAAGGCATTTTTCAGTGTTTACCGTGAATACCAAAAAATGTCTAATCTTTAGATTCCATAAAATATGATTAATCAACCACATATTTTCAAAGAACATCAATCAAAATTACTACTTTTCTTTGAAATATCATATGATTTCCTTAGGCAAATTTTAGATTTAATACCAAATGCTCATCTACCCATTCATTCAATTATAGGAGTGCCTACTGTTTTCAAGGCACTGAAGATCAGCAGTAACAAAATGAACAGAAGTCCCTGCCATCATCGTGCTTACCTTCTAGTGGAGCAAGGGTTAGGGGAGACAAAAACAAAAGAAATAAATAGACTGCATATTAAATTATATGGTGATAAATATTATGAGGTAGGGGAAGGAGGTTGCATTTTAGACAGAATTGTAAGGAAAAGCTCCCGGGGGAGATGACAGATACCCAACAACAGCAAGGAGGCCAGAGTGGCTGGAATAGACTTAAGCCAGGTAGAAGCAGAAGAGGTCTATGAGGTAACAAAGTAAGGGGTCAAATTATAAGATGCCTTTTATTGCATGTGAAAAGGGAAGCCAGTGGAGGGTTTTGAGCAGAGGTAAATTGATCAACTCTCTCTAACAGAATCACACTGGGTGCTGTGTTGAGAATAGACTGATGTAGACACTTGAATAGACAAGCGGAGCTGGGGGAGCAGACCAGGAAATCGTGGTCATAATTGATGTGAGGGTGATGTGGCTTGGAGCAGGGTAATAGCAAAGGAGATGTGGTGGGGGGGGGGGAGAGATTGGATTCTAGATATATTTTAAAGTAAAACTGAGAAGATTTTGTTCCCAAAGAATATATCTTAATAAAAGAGTAAAATGGAAGACAAAGCCCATCATTTTAATGACTTTATTCCGTGACAAGGTTAAATCTTTAAAGAATGTATTCAGTAAATGTTTCCTTTAAAAAAAAAGAGAAGACTGTTAAAGCAGGTATAATGAAGTTTTAATTTCAGTGGGAATGTGGATATTATCCTTTTTATCCTTAATTGGTCCAGCTGTGAAAACAAGTACCTACTTTGCAAACCACATTTTCTCAAGGCTAAAAACAAAAATACCAAAATGAGTATAAATCAGATGTGTAAATTACATGCCCAGACAAGAAGATGGGTGACAAGTTATAAAGTATGATTCTAATTCCTCCTCACACATAATCTATGCCAATTTTATTTCTATATCTAATTCCTTCTGGAACCTAGAGAGTAATCCTTCCTTTTCTACTATAAGAAAATATGTGCATTGGCAGAAACCACATGCTTAATTTGTTTGATTATCCTTCTATATGTTCACTGTATTACTACTGAAAGCGCTTTCTAACAACAGTTGTTGGTGGGGGAGAGTTTGGTAGATAGGAGGGACACTGTGACCTGAGGCAAGGAGGAGGTAACAAATAAGATGAATACAAAGAATGTTAAGGACATCAACCTGGCTGAGGCTGAGAGAGTATGAAGTGAAACGAAATGGGTATGATAGGGCTCACAGAAGTTTGATTGCTTTGCTTTAAATGCTATATAGTTAACATGAGAGGTTGATATTCTTTGGGTTTTTTTTTTTCCCGTGGAGGAAACCTCAGTGTACACAGTCGATTTTTAAATTCATAGTTTTGAAATTAGAAGTATTAAAATTTTGGAGATTGTACGGTTTCAAAAATTGAACAATTTTTTGGTGAAGCTGGTAAATATTTGACAACCTGTAGTGTGCTGAGACCTCTCTCAGGAGCTGGGGTTACAGTGCTGAACAGTAGTCTTCCTTAGGAAGCCCCAAGTCCTGCGGGTCAGTGCTCATGCCTCATTGACATTACTTCTCAGCACAGAAACCTTCAGTGACCCAGTGACCGTCTTTCCATTTTCCAGGCTACTTTCCTGATCTGATTTCACCCTCCTTCGCAGTATTCCCACCATTCCCTGAACACACATCTCAGCTCTTGCCATCTCATGTCCTAATAATCCCACTCTTGGCCAGTGGCCTCCCTATTCTTATCTGTCCATTAGCTTTACCTTTCAAGTCCTCTCAGCCTTTACCAGGGATCTCCCTTCCTCTTATAGGGTTGGTCTTTCATAACCATTTGCTTGCCTCACCTCTGCCCCCATTTAAGTTTTTCATGCTGTCTTGCATGACTCTTTAAATGTCTGTGTGTCTTTCCCCTTTTCACCAGGCTTCTTGATAACAGGAGTTGTGTCTTATACTTCTTTGTGCCTTCCTTAACACCTACTGCTAGTGCCAATTTTAGTTTTATAAAGTTATTATCCTCTTCCCCCATATAAAAGTAGTATTTATTCAAGGGCATAGATTATTGTTTCCAAATGTTCCTTTCACCTATTGAGAAATACATAAAACGTAACATTAGTATAACACAGTCAAATAGATATGGCCATTGGGGGTTTCTTTTTTTTAAGTTTTTATTTAAATTCCAGTTAGTTAACACAGTGTAATATTAGTTTCAGGTGTACAATGTAGTGATTGAACACTGTACCATACAACACCAGGTGCTCATAACAACAAGTGCACTCCTTAATCCCCATCACCTATTTCCCCCATCCCCTCACCCACCTCCCCTCTGGTAACCACATTGTGGGTTTCTTAATCTTAGGCCTTCCAATATTTTTTCCAGGTGGGCACACCACTGAGATCCTGAGGCTGCTTGAGAACCTGTCCAATGCTTACTCTCCTAGACATTATATCATTGCTGATACTGATGAAATGAGTGCCCATAAAATAAATTCTTTTGAACTAAATCGAGCTGATAGAGACCCCAGTACCATGGTAAGTGATCATTTATATTTCTAAGAAAGTTAAAAGTTGAATATTGAGTTGAATTATCTCTGGAAACAATCTCGTGGCACCTCAGTGCCCTGCCCACACAGGCAGTCAAATGTTTATTGCTGATGAAATATATTTCCTCTACTACCAAAAGATAAGAATTTCTTTAAACTACATCTTCAAGTGGTAGTTTAGTTTCTTATATTCTCTTTTATTCTTTTAAATAGGGGAAATAGTGTTTCAATTAATTCCAGCTAGGAAAATTTAAACTTACATAAAGCATCTGGTTCATGTGCTTATTGGTTCTTCCCTAAAGTTCTTTATCAATGTATTGCATTTCTTGATGATGTATCTATGACTACTTCTTATTCTTCAAATTGTATTTGAATCTGCCTTTAAAATTAACTTCTCTATCTCTGGTTGCTCACTTCAGTTTAGCATTTTAGTCAGAATTAGGGGTAAAAGAACAAAAGTGAAATGACTTCTTTATCAAGGAAGGAAACTAGAGCTGTCCCTTGGGTAGATTGTCTCCATCCATCCCTCCCTCTGGCACCTGCCCAGCCAAGGAGCGGCAACGGGTAGTTCAGGAGTGGAAGCTGACCCAGCTCAGGCTACTCAGTGTTTCCCTGGGCTTTTTGGACGTGGGGATCCAGAAAATGGAGGCAGTCTTTCTTTGGGGACAAACTCTGTAAAAGATAAAATTTGGGAGCTCCTGGCAGTCATGTTTTCACCTGCCAGGTAAAGATAGACTACAGTTGGAGAAAAGAATGATGTTAATACACAGGAAGAGTAAAATGAGGAACCAGGTGGTAAGACCTGCCTTCAGGAACTCCAGAGGTCCGGCTGCATCTGTGTGGGAAATTCAGATCCACTAATACCGCCACTCTCCTACTCCCCCTCATTTCCTCTCTCACTTCCTCACCTCACCCCACCTCCACACCTTTTTAAAGCCTGTTTCAATTGAGTTGTGGTCAACTGTGTAAACGTGATCCCTAACTACAACACTGTTAGAATGTGTTCTTGGAGATTGCATGTCAAACAGGATCAGAATCTGGCTGTTGTTATTCAGCCAGAACAAAACGCTGTGGTATGTTTTCTCTATGTGGGGGGGTAAGCCAAATGCTTCATTTCTGTTTTGGGAATCTTATGGCCTCTGAAACAAAGTACCACACACTGGGTGATTAAGGGCAGAAATGTATTCTCTCACAGTTTCAGAGGCTAGAAATCTGAAATCAAGGATTCGACTGGGCCGCGTTCTCTCTGAAGACCCTAGGGGAGAATTCTTCCTTGCCTCTTACTAGCTGCTGATGGTTGCCAACACTCCTTGGCTTTCCTTGGCTTAGAGCAGCATCATTTTAAACTCTGCCTCCATTGTCATAGGGCCATTCCTGTGTCTCTGTCTTCACATTCCCTTCTCATAAAGACACCAGTCATTGGATATAGGGCCCAGACACATTCAGTATGACCTCATCTTAACTTGATTCCACCTACAAGACCTTTTTCCAAATAAGGTCACACTGACAGATTCCAGATAGACAGGAATTTTGGGGGGACACTATTCATCCCTGTGTGTGTAACTGATCCTTTTAATAATGTGCAAGACAGATAATACCATACTTATTTTACAAATGAGAAAATGGAGACCCAGAAGTATAAATAAGGTCCACCTGATATGTGGCACTTACCTAAACATGTCTTCTCCAAAACTTTTTCTGCATAGGCCACTCTGCCTCTTCTGTGCATTCTTTTCCAATCCAATAAACTAAGTAAAAAAGAATGCTTTGGGGATTATTCAAGGCATCAGAGACTAAAAATGTCATTGAATCTCTTATCTTAGAGGGTATATTAGAATTGGTGGAGAGGGCGCCTGGGTGGCTCAGTTGGTTAAGCGACTGCCTTCGGCTCAGGTCATGATCCTGGAGTCCCTGGATCGAGTCCCGCATCGGGCTCCCTGCTCGGCAGGGAGTCTGCTTCTCCCTCTGACCCTCCCCCCTCTCATGTGCTCTCTCTCATTCTCTCTCTCTCAAATAAATAAATAAAATCTTAAAAAAAAAAAAAGAATTGGTGGAGAATTTGGAGAATACAGTGGTGACTTTTTACACAAGTGGAATATAGTATTATAATTTAGCAGTTGTAAAGACTACTTAAAAAATATAAAAGTTGAATAATTACAAATTGTTATTGTTTTCAACATAAGGAACAGGTATCTTTTTACCCAATTATTAGCATATATATTCTTCTTTCTGAAGTTGCATCCAATTAGAGGCTACAGTTTTAATTTAGCATACATATTGAGTATTTGCTGAATTTCGTGGTTTAATGGAACATTTGGAAGATTGTTATATACAGGAAGATTGTGGGTTGGTTTTTTTGAGAGGGGGAGGGGCAGAGGGAAAGGGAATCTTTTTTTTTTTAAAGATTTTATTTATTTATTTGACAGAGAGAGACACAGTGAGAAAGGGAACACAAGCAGGGGGAGTGGGAGAGGGAGAGGGAGAAGCAGGCTTCCCACTGAGCGGGGAGCCCGATGTGGGGCTCGATCCCAGAACCCTGGGATCATGATCTGAGCCGAAGGCAGACTTAACGACTGAGCCACCCAGGCGCCCTGGAAGAGAGAAAATCTTTTTTTTTTTTTTTTTTGGAAGAGAGAGAATCTTAAGCAGCCTCCACGCTCAGCGTGGACTTGATCTCAGGGCTCGATCTCAGGACTCTGAGATCATGACCTGAGCCAAAATCAAGAGTTGGACACTTAACCAACTGAGCCACGCAGGGGCCCCTACAGGAAGATTGTTATAGACACTTTAGAACCCTGTAAGTTGGGTGCATTCACTTTATTTTATTTATTTTTTAATTGAAGTTTATCTGACACACAATGTTACACTAGTTTCAGGTGTACAGCATAGTGATATGACAACTCTGTGCATTATGCTGTGCTCACCACAAGTATAGCTCCCATCTGTCACCAGACAACACTATTACAGTATCCTTGACTGTATTCCCTGTGCCAGAACTTTTGATTCCTGTGACCTACATATTCCATAACTGGAAGCCTTACCTCCCATTCCCCTTCACCCATTTTGCCCATCCCTCACGCTCTCTCTGGCAGCAACCAGTTCTCTGCTTTTATGGGTCTGTTTATGCTTTGTTCGTTTGTTTGTTTCTTTTGCTTTTTAGATTCCATTATAAGTGAGATCATATGGTCTTTGTCTTTCTCTGTCTGACATATTTTACTTAACATAATGCCCTCTAGGTCCATACAAGGTTTAATTCACTTTAATCCAAAAGCCAAAGATTTTGAATTTTTAAAGTGCCATTATTTTGTCTTCCTATCAAAGTGGTACCACCAGTGTAGGACTAAGCATCTCTCTTAGACTACTTTCTTCCATCAGTTAATTTACTGGGGCAATGCGACCCTTTTTAGAGAAAGAATACTACCTCATTCCTAAAAAGATCTCTACTCATGAATCTGAAGCTGGGAGGAGTTTCTGCAGAGATGCAGAGAGCCGTTGAGGGTGGTAGCATGAGTTGTCGTTTCTGCTGGCTACACCATATGCTACACTTGGGGGAGAGGCCAGGTGGAGAGACACCTTCCCACCAAGCTTTGCTCAAGGGAGGAATCCACTTACTCTTCTCTTTTTTTCACTATAGCTTAGGGGAGTTGTACCTGCAGCCCCCTAGACAGCTATCCATTATACCTCCCATGGAGCTCACAAGACTGGGGAGAAGGAGTCTCGTTGAAGAAATTGGTAGTGATCAATACATTTGCCGGCAGAGCCCTTATTAGCCAAGAATATTGAACAATCTAGATCTTAATGTCTAGTGCAGTAGCTACCAGCACTGGCTCAACACTATTTATTGAATACTCCTTTTTTCACTGATCTGCAATGCTACCACTGTTATATCAAGTTTCTGTGTATGTAAAGATCTGTATGTGAGCTTTCCTCTTTGTTGACTGGTGTGTTTGTCTATTCCTAATATCAAGCTCCTGTAGTCTTACTCTTCAGAAGTATCTTAGGGGTTCTTTCTTTTTTCCCATGGGTTTTTGAGTTAGCTTTGGCAAGTTCACAAAGAAACATGTTAAAATTTTTATTTGAATTGAATCAATGCATCAGTTTGAGGAGAACTTAAATCTATATAATGGTATCTTCCTATCCAGGGACATTGTCTGTCTCTGCATTATTTAGGTTTCCTTTAATGCTTTTCAGTAACATTTCTAATTTTCTTCACGAGAGACTTGTATATTTTTTGTTGTTTTTATTCTGTGTACCTTGTATTGTCTTATTGTTGTAAGTGATATACCTTTTAATGGGATTTCCTGTGTTACAGTATAGAGAAATATAATTGATTTGAGTATAGTGATCTTATAAGAATCACTTTGCCACATTCTAATTAATTCCAGTAATTTGTACACTTTTATGCTATCTACAAAGATAATATCATCTGCAAATAGTAACAATTATGATTCTTTCTAATCTTTACACCTTTTATTTCTTTTTCTCATTTTGTTTTTAGAACTTGAACAGTAACTAATAGAAGCAGTATAGTGGTCATCTTTATAGTCTTTATGATTTTAAAAATTTGCCAGGAGTTTAATTTTAAATCATATTTGGTTGTTGATTTTTATCAAATGTCTTTTCTTTATCTCAGATGATCATATTGTTTTTTCCATTTTATCTATTTTCGTGGGCAGTTACAAGGTATGAATTGTTGTTGAATTCTTGGAATAAACCTAGTTTGTGCATAGTGAGTTACATTTTAACGCATTGCTGGATTTTGTTTGCAAGTATATTGTTTAGGAATTATTGTATTAATGTTCATGAGTGAGATTGCCCTGTACTTTTCCTTTCTTGTGCTGTTCTTTAGTTTTGGTATCAAGGTTACACTAATCTGATCATATGAGTATACAGCATCTTATTTTGGGAAGGAATTTGTATAAATATGGAGTTACTTTTTAAATTTTATAGAACTTGTTTATAAAAATACCTGGCCCTGTTGTGTTCTTTTTATTATGGTTATAGACTTTTCAGGCTTCCTGTTTGTTCTTAAGTCAGTTTTGCTAAGATATTTTTCTAGGAATATATCTATTTTTTATGAGTTTACAAATGTGTTGGCATAAATATTTTCATAACATTCTCTTGCCCTTTTGTAATCTATGCTATAGTGTTCACATCGTTTACCTTTGTCCATCTCTTTATTTTTACCTTTTGGTGGTTGTTGTGTTTTAGGTGTATCTTTTTTTAAACGACATGTAACACAATTTTTAAAATTCAAAACCAAGAATCATTGTCTTTTAACTAGCATGTTTGGTACATGCACGTTTATTGTGATTATTAATGTATTAGATTTGTTTCTACTATTTTATTTGGCTCTTTTTACTGACCATCATTTTCTTTGAATCTTTTTATCCTCCTTTTCTGTCTTCTGCTTGGATTAAGTGAGCTTTCTTTATCCTCCCTTTTTCCCTTCTCCTGGAATGGGAAATATTCTATTCTCAAAGATGTTATTCTTAAATTGTCTACATGGTTACCTGACTTAAAGTCAAAAATTTAATATCTCCACCCTCCTCCTGAAAAACAAGGCTTTTAGAATATTTTAACTGTAAACACCTCTTCCCATCTTACATATTATTGTTTTGGTTCTACTTTGTTTTTATACCACCCAAATTACTTATTACTATTATTGTTTTACGCAGTCAGTGCTTATTTAGATTTATTTTCTTTGCTTATTCTTGCTATTCCTTTTGGATCCAATGTCTTTCTACCAGAGTATATCTTTTATTCTTCCATGGAAGGTCTATAAGTGATTTATTTTTTCCATGTTTTTTGTTTGCCTGAGAATATGTGTTGGTTTTGACCTTCCTTTGATTGCATTCTACATTTAGAATTCTAGGTTGAATTTTTTTCCTTCATAAATATATATTTAGCATTCATTCATTTATTTAACAAATACTTATTGAATACTTTCTGAATGTTAGTGATATAGTAGCGAATAAAACATACAAGAATCTCTGCCCTGATGGTGCTTACATTCCAATGGGAAGACAATAAACAAGATAATCAAGTAAAATGTATAATGCATTAGTGTTAAATGCTAAGGAGAAAACTAAAGCCAGGGAAGGGAATACAGAATATTGGGGGGGGGGGTGGATAAAGGGAGGCTGCAGTTTTAGGCAAAATGGCCAGAAAAGTGACATATGAACAAATACCTGAGAGGGAAGTGAAAGTATAAAGCCATCTGGGGAAAGAGAATTCTTGGAGAGGAAACAATAACTGCAAAGAAGACCCTGAGGTGGGGCTGTACCTGGCATGTTTTTGAAATAACAGAAGTCAAATTGACCAAAGCAAAGTAAGGGAGGAAGAGCTGAGTACATTATGAGCCCATAGAAGTTAGGGTGAGGATGTTGAGATCAGATTTTTTTTTTTAAGATTTTATTTATTTATTTGTCAGAGAGAGAGAGAGCACAAGCAGGGGGAGCAGCAGGCAGAGGGAGAAGCAGACCCCTCGCTGACAAGGAGCCAGATGCGGTACTCAATCCCAGGACCCTGGGATTATTACCTGAGCTGAAGACAGACGCTTAACCGCCTGAGCCATCCAGGCCTCCCGAGATCAGACTTTTTTTAAGACATTGTGATCCATTTTTAGTCTTAGATTTTTTTCCCCCTTGTGTGAAATGGGGAGCCATTGGGAGGTTTTAGGTAGAGGAGTGATATGATCTGACTTTTATTTATTTATTTTTTACTTTTTCTTTAACTGAAGTATAGTTGACATACAATGTTACATTAGTTTCAGGTGTACAACATAACAATTTGATGAGTTTATACATTAGGCTATGCTCACCGAAGTGTAGCTACCATCTGTCACCATAAAACACAATTGCAATGCCGTTAACTATATTCCCTATGTTGTACCTTTTACTCCTGTGGTTTATTCATTCCATAACTGAAAGCGCGTACCCCCCCTTTACCCCTTTTGCCCATCCTCCTAGCTGCTTTCCCTCTGGCAACCATTAGTTTGTTCTCTGTGTTTATGGGTCTGTTCCTGCTTTTTGTTTGTTCATTTGTTTTGTTTTTTAGATTGTACATATAAGTGAAATCGTATGGTATTTGTCTTTCTCTGTCTGACTTACTTCACTTAACATAATACTCTTTAGGTCCATCCCTCTTATCACAAATGGTAAGATTTTATCCTTTTTTATGGCTGATATTCCATTGTATGTATATGTATATACTACATCATCTTTATCCATTCATCTGTCAGTGAACACTGGGTTGCTTCCATATCTTGGCTATTGTAAATAATGCTGATTGTAAATAATGCTGCAGTAAACATGGGGTGTGTATATCTTTTCAAATTAGTGTTTTTGTTTTCTGGGATAAATACCCAATAGTGGAATTATTGGATCATATGCTATTTCTTTTTTCTTTTTTGTTTTTTTTTTTTAAGATTTTATTTATTTATTTGAGAGAGAGAGAGAGAAAGCACCAGAGAGGAGAGGGTCAGAGGGAGAAGCAGACTCCCCGCTGAGCAGGGAGCCCGATGCGGGACTCTATCCTGGGACTCCAGGATCATGCCCTGAGCCGAAGGCAGATGCTTAACTGACTGAGCTACCCAGGCGCCCCTCATATGGTATTTCTATTTTTAGTATTTTGAGTAATCATCGTACAGTTTTCCACAGTAGCTGCTGCAGTTTGCATTCCCACCAACAGTGCACAAGAGTTCCTTTTTCTCCACATCTTCACCACCTCTTTGTTATTTCTTTTTGATTCAAGCCATTCTGACAGGGGTAAGGAGGTGTCTCATTGTGGATTTGACTCGCATTTCCTTGATGTTGAGCATCTTTTCATGTCCCTGTTGGCTCTCTGCATGTCTTTGGAAAAATGTCTATTCAGGTCCTCTGTCCATTTTTAAGCATATTATATGGGGTTTTGGTGTTGAGTTGTATTAAGTTCTTTATATTTGGGAGATATTAACTCTTCACTGAATATACCATTTGCAGATATCTTCTGTTCAGTAGGTTGCTTTTGTTTTGTTGATGGTTTCCTTTGCTGTGCAAAAGCTTATTATTTTGATGTAATCCCAATAGTTTATTTTTGCTTTTGTTTCCCTTATCTTAGGAAGCATATCTAGAAAAATGTTTCTACAGCCAGTATCCCAGAAATTACTGCATTTTATTCTAGGAGTGTTATGGTTTCATGTCTCACATTTAAGTCTTTAATTCATTGTGAGTTTATTTTTATGTGTGGTGGTAGAAAGTGGTCCAGTTTCATTGTTTTCTATATAGCTGTCCAAGTTTTCCAGCAACATTTATTGAAAAGTCTGTCTTTTCCCCACTGTATATTCTCACCTCCTTTTCATAGATTAACTGACCATATAAGCATGGGTTTATTTTTGGGCTCTATCTTCTGTTACATTGATCTATGAGTCTGTTTTTGTGCCAGTACCATACTTCTTTGATACTACAGCTTTGTAGTATATCTTCAAATCTGGAATTGTGATGCCTCCAGATTTGTTCTTCTTTCTCAAGATTGTTTTGTCTATTTGGGGTGTTTTGTGGTTTCATACAAATTTTAGGATCATTTATTTTAGTTCTGTCAACAATGCTATTGGTATTTTGATGGTGTTGCATTGAATCTTTAGATTGCTTTGGGTAGTATGAACATTTTAACAATATGATTCCAATCCATGATCATGATATGTCTTTCCATTTATTTGTGTTGTCTTCAATTTCTTTCATCAGTGTTTTATAGTTTTCAGAGATCAGATCTTTCACCTCCTTTGTTAAGTTTATTCCTAGGCATTTTATTACTTTTGGTACAGTTTAAATGGAATTGTTTTCTTAATTTCTCTTTCTGCTACTTTGTTAAGTGTATAGAAATGCAACTGACTTCTGTGTATTAGTTTTATGCCCTGCAACTTTACTGAATTCATTTATTCTAATAGTTTTTTGGTGGAGTCTGTAAAATTTTCTATGTATATAGTATCATGCCATCTGCAAATAGTGACAGTTTAACTTCTTTCTTACCAATTTGGATGCCTTTTATTTCTTATTCTTGTCTGATTGCTGTGACTGGGACTTCTAGTACAATGTTGCAAGAAGTGGTGAGAGTGGATATCCTTGTCTTGTTCCTGATCTTAGAGGAAAAGCTCTCAGTTTTTCATCATTGAGTATGATGTTAGCGGTGGGTTTTCATATATGGCCTTTAATATTTTTTTAAGATTTATTTATTTACTTGAGAGAGAATGAGCGAGCAGGGAGAGAGGCAGGGGGAGAGGGAGAGAATCCCAAACAGTCTTCCTGCTGAGCGAGGAGTCTGATGCAGAGCTCGATCCCAGGACCCCGAGATCATGATCTGAGCTGAAATCAAGAGTCAGATGCTTAACTGACTGAGCTACCCAGGTGCCTTTCATATATGGCCTTTATTATGTTGAGGTATGTTTTCTCTAAACCCACTTTGTTGAGAGTTTTTATCATGAATGGATGTTGAATTTTGTCAAATGCTTTCTCTGCATCTGAGATAATCATATGATATTTATCCTTCATCTTGTTGATGTAGTGTATCACATTGATTTATGAATACTGAACCATCGTGTGCCCCCAGAATAAATCCCACTTGATTGTGGTGAATAATCCTTTTAACGTTTTGTTGAATGTGGTTTGCTAATATTTTGCTGAGGATTTTTTGCATCTCTGCTCATCAGGGATATGCACCCATAGTTTTCTTTTTTTGTGGTATCTTTGTCTGGATTTGGTATCAGGGTAATCCTGGCCTCATAGAATGTATATGGAAGCTTTCCTTCCTCTTCTATATTTTGGAATAGTTTAAGGGGAATTTCTATAAATTGATCTGGTCCTGGACTTTTGTTTGTTGGGAGTTTTTCAATTACTGACTTACTTTTGTTACTAGTAATAGGTCTGTTCAGATTTTCTTCCTGTTTCAGCTTTGGATGATTGTCTGTTTCTAGGAATTTATCCATTTCTTCTAGGTTGTCCAATTAGTTGGCATATCATTTTTCATAGTAGTCTCTAATAACCCTTAGTATTTCTGTGGTGTTGGTTGTTACTTCTCCTTTTTTCATTTCTGACTTTATTTATTTGGGTCCTTTTTCTTTTTTACTTGATGAGTCTGGCTAAAGTTTTATCAATTTTGTTTGTCTTTTCACAAGAACCAGCTCTTGGTTTCATTGATCTTTTCTATTGCTTTTTTAAAGTCTTTATTTCATTTATTTCCACTCTGATCTTTTTTTTAAATTTATTTTTATTATGTTAATCACCATACATTACATCATTAGTTTTTGATGTAGTGTTCCATGATTCGTTGTTTGCATATAACACCCAGTGCTCCATTCAATACATGCCCTCCTTAATACCCATCACCGGGCTAACCCATCCCCCCACCTCCCTCCCCTCTAGAACCCTCAGTTTGTTTCTCAGAGTCCATAGTTTCTCATGGTTCATCTCCCCCTCTGATTTCCCCCCCTTCACTTTTCCTTCCTGCTATCTTCTTTTTTTCTTTTTTTTAACATATAATGTATTATTTGTTTCAGAGGTACAGGTCTGTGATTCAACAGTCTTACACAATTCACAGCGCTCACCATAGCACATACCCTCCCCAATGTCTATCACCCAACCACCCTATGCCTCCCACTCCCCACCACTCCAGCAACCCTCAGTTTGTTTTCCTGAGATTAAGAATTCCTCATATCAGTGAGGTCATATGATACATGTCTTTCTCTGATTCACTTATTTTGCTCAGCATAATACCCTCCAGTTCCATCCACGTCGTTGCAAATGGCAAGATTTCATTCCTTTTGATGGCTGCATAATATTCCATTGTATATATATACCACATCTTCTTTATCCATTCATCTGTCGATGGACATCTTGGCTCTTTCCATAGTTTGGCTATTGTGGACATTACTGCTATAAACATTGGGGTGCATGTACCCCTTCGGATCACTACATTTGTGTCTTTGGGGTAAATACCCAGTAGTGCAATTGCTGGGTTGTAGGGTAGCGCTATTTTCAACTTTTTGAGGAACCTCCATACTGTTTTCCAGAGTGGCTGCACCATCTTGCATTCCCACCAACAGTGTAGGAGGGTTCCCCTTTCTCCGCATCCCTGCCAACATCTGTCATTTCCTGACTTGTTAATTTTAGCCATTCTGACTGGTGTGAGGTGGTATCTCACTGAGGTTTTCATTTCGATTTCCCTGATGCCAAGCAATGTTGAGCACTTTTTCTTTTTTTTTTTTTTTAAGATTTTATTTATTTATTTGACACAGAGAGACACAGCGAGAGAGGGAACACAAGCAGGGGGAGTGGGAGAGGGAGAAGCAGGCTTCCCACGGAGCAGGGAAACTGATGCAGGGCTCGATCCCAGGACCTTGAGATCATGACCTGAGCCAAAGGCAGATGCTTAACGACTGAGCCACCCAGGCGCCCCTGTTGAGCACTTTTTCATGTGTCTGTTGGCCATTTGGATGTCTTCTTTGGAAAAATGTCTGTTCATGTCTTCTGCCCATCTCTTGATTAGATCATTTGTTCTTTGGGTGTTGAGTTTGGTAAGTTCTTTATAGATTTTGGATACTAGCCCTTTATCTGATATGTCATTTGCAAATATCTTCTCCCATTCTGTTGGTTGTCTTTTGGTTTTGTTGACTGTTTCTTTTGCTGTGCAAAAGCTTTTTATCTTGATGAAGTCCCCATAGTTCATTTTGCCCTTGCTTCCCTTGCCTTTGGTGATATTTCTAGGAAGAAATTGCTGCGGCTGAGGTCGAAGAGGTTGCTGCCTGTGTTCTTCTTTAGGATTTTGATGGACTCCTGTCTCACAGTTAGGTCTTTCAACCATTTGGAGTCTATTTTTGTGTGTGGTGTAAGGAAATGGTCCAGTTTCATTCTTCCGCATGTGGCTGTCCAATTTTCCCAACACCATTTGTTGAAGAGACTGTCTTTTTTCCATTGGACATTTTCTCCTGCTTTGTCGAAGATTAGTTGACCATAGAGTTGAGGGTCCATTTCTGGGCTGTCTTTCTGTTCCATTGATCTATGTGCCTGTTTTTGTGCCAGTACCATACTGTCTTGATGATGACAGCTTTGTAATAGAGCTGGAAGTCCGGAATTGTGATGCCACCAGCTTTGCTTTTCTTTTCAACATTCCTCTGGCTATTCGGGGTCTTTTCTGGTTCCATACAAATTTTAGGATTATTTGTTCCATTTCTTTGAAAAAAATGGATGGTATTTTGATAGGGATTGCATTGAATGTGTAGATTGCTCTAGGTAACATTGACATCTTCACAATATTTGTTCTTCCAATCCATGAGCATGGAACGTTTTTCCATTTCTTTGTGTCTTCCTCAATTTCTTTCATGAGTATTTTATAGTTTTCTGAGTACAGATTCTTTGCCTCTTTGGTTAGATTTATTCCTGGGTATCTTACGGTTTTGAGTACAATTGTAAATGGAATCGACTCCTTAATTTCTCTTTCTTCTGTCTTGTTGTTGGTGTATAGGAATGCCACTGATTTCTGTGCATTGATTTTATATCCTGCCACTTTACTGAATTCCTGTATGAGTTCTAGCAATTTTGGGGTGGAGTCTTTTGGGTTTTCCACATAAAGTATCATATCATCTGCAAAGAGTGAGAGTTTGACTTCTTCTTTGCTGATTCGGATGCCTTTGATTTCTTTTTGTTGGCTTATTGCTGTGGCTAGGACTTCTAATACTATGTTGAATAGCAGTGGTGATAGTGGACATCCCTGCCGTGTTCCTGACCTTAGGGGAAAAGCTCTCAGTTTTTCCCCATTGAGAATGATATTCACTGTGGGTTTTTCATAGATGGCTTTTATGACATTGAGGTATGTACCCTCTATCCCTGTACTCTGAAAAGTTTTGATCAAGAAAGGATGCTGTACTTTGTCAAATGCTTTTTCTGCATCTCCTGGGAGAGGATCATATGGTTCTTGTTCTTCCTTTTATTAATGTATTGTATCACAGTGATTGATTTGTGGATGTTGAACCAACCTTGCAGCCCAGGGATAAATCCTACTTGGTCATGGTGAATAATCCTTTTAATGTACTGTTGGATCCTATTGGGTAGTATTTTGGTGAGAATTTTTACATCCGTGTTCATCAAGGATACTGGTCTGTAATTCTCCTTTTTGATGGGGTCTTTGTCTAGTTTTGGGATCAAGGTAATGGTGGCCTCATAAAACGAGTTTGGAAGTTTTCCTTCCATTTCTATTTTTTGGAACAGTTTCAGAAGAATAGGTATTAATTCTTCTTGAAATGTTTGGTAGAATTCCCCTGGGAAGCCATCTGGCCCTGGGCTTTTGTTTTTTGGGAGAGTTTTGATGACTGCTTCAATTTCCTTAGTGGTTATAGGTCTGTTCAGGTTTTCTATTTCTTCCTGGTTCAGTTTTGGTAGTTGATACATCTCTAGGAATGCATCCATTTCTTCCAGATTATGTAATTTGCTGTCATATAGTTGCTCATAATATGTTCTTATAAGTGTTTGTATTTCTTTGGTGTTGGTTGTGATCTCTCCTCTTTCATTCATGATTTTATTTATTTGGGTCACTTCTTCTTCTTTTTTTTTTTTTTTTGATAAGTCTGGCCAGGGGGTTATCAATCTTGTTAATTCTTTCAAAGAACCAGCTCCTAGTTTCATTGATCTGTTCTACTGTTCTTTTGGTTTCTATTTCATTGATTTCTGCTCTGATCTTTATTATTTCTCCTCTCCTGCTGGGTTTAGGCTTTATTTGCTGTTCTTTCTCCAGCTCCTTTAGGTGTAGGGTGAGTTTGTGTATTTGAGACCTTTCTTGTTTCTTGAGAAAGGCTTGTATTGCTATAAACTTCCCTCTTAGGACTGCCTTTGCTGTATCCCAAAGATTTTGAACAGTTGTGTTTTCATTTTCATTTGTTTCCATGAATTTTTTTAGTTCTTCTTTAATTTCCTGGTTGACCCATACATTCTTCAGTAGGATGCTTTTTAGCCTCCATGTATTTGAGTTCTTTCCGACTTTCCTCTTGTGAGGAAAAGCACTGTGGTCTGAAAATATGCAGGGAATGATCCCAATCTTTTGGTACCAGTTGAGACCTGATTTGTGACCTAGGATGTGATCTATTCTGGAGAATGTTCCATGGGCACTGGAGAAGAATGTGTATTCTGTTGCTTTGGGATGGAATGTTCTGAATATATCTGTGAAGTCCATTTGGTCCAGTGTGTCATTTAAAGTCTTTATTTCCTTGTTGATCTTTTGCTTAGATGATCTGTCCATTTCAGTGAGGGGGTGTTAAAGTCCCCCACTATTATTGTATTGTTGTCGATGTGTTTCTTTGCTTTTGTTATTAATTGGCTTATATAACTGGCTGCTCCCATGTTAGGGGCATAGATATTTACAATTGTTAGATCTTCTTGTTGGACAGACCATTTAAATATGGTATAGTGTCCTTCCTCATCTCTTATTATAGTCTTTGGTTTAAAATCTAATTTGTCTGGTATAAGGATTGCCACCCCAGCTTTCTTTTGGTGTCCATTAGCATGGTAAATGGTTTTCCACCCCCTCACTTTCAATCTGGGGGTGTCTTTGGGTCTAAAATGAGTCTCTTGCAGACAGCAAATTGATGGGTCTTGTTTTTTAATCCAATCTGATAGCCTGTGTCTTTTGATTGGGGCATTTAGCCCATTTACATTCAGAGTAACTATTGAAAGATATGAATTTAGTGCCATTGTATTGCCTGTAAGGTGACTGTTACTGTATATTGTCTGTGTTCCTTTCTGGTCTATGTTACTTTTAGGCTCTCTCTTTGCTTAGAGGACCCCTTTCAATATTTCTGGTAGGGCTGGTTTCGTGTTTGCAAATTCCTTTAGTTTTTGTTTGTCCTGGAAGCTTTTTATCTCTCCTACTATTTTCAATGACAGCCTAGCTGGATATAGTATTCTTGGCTGCATATTTTTCTCATTTAGTGCTCTGAATATATCATGCCAGTCCTTTCTGGCCTGCCAGATCTCTGTGGATAGGTCTCTGTTGTCAATCTAATGTTTCTACCATTGTAGGTTACATATCTCTTCTCCCGAGCTGCTTTCAGGATTTTCTCTTTTTCTCTGAGACTTGTAAGTTTTACTATTAGATGTTGGGGTGTTGACCTATTTTTATTGATTTTGAGGGGGGTTCTCTGCCTCCTGGATTTTGATGCCTGTTTCCTTTCCCAAATTAGGGAAGTTCTCTGCTATAATTTGCTCCAATATACCTTCTGCCCCTCTCTTTCTTCTTCTTCTGGGATCCCAATTATTCTAATATTGTTTCGTCTTATGGTATCGCTTATCTCTCAAATTCTGCCCTCATGATCCAGTAGTTGTTTATCTCTCTTTTTCTCAGCTTCTTTATTTTCCATCATTTGGTCTTCTATATCACTAATTCTCTCTTCTGCCTCATTTGTCCTAGCAGTTAGAGCCTCCATTTTTGATTGCACCTTATTAATAGCCTTTTTGATTTTGACTTGGTTAGATTTTAGTTCTTTTGTTTCTCCAGAAAGGGTTTCTCTAATATCTTCCATGCTTTTTTCAAGCCCAGCTAGTATCTTTAAAATCGTCGTTCTGAACTCTAGTTCCGACATCTTACTAATATCAGTATTGATTAGGTCCCTGGCAGTAGGTACTGCCTCTTATTCTTTTTTTTGAGGTGATTTTTTCCATCTTGTCATTTTGTCCAGAGGAGAATAGATGAATGAGAGAACAAAATGCTAACAGGGTAACAACGACCCCAGAAAAATATACACTAAACAAATCAGAAGAGACCTGAAACCGGGGGAAAATAAAGGGAAAGAAAGAAAAAAGAAAAAGATAAAAACAAACAAACAAAAAAACAGAATATGATCAAATATGATCAGGCTGGTGCATAGATCAATGCCACACACTAGATTTTGGGCATATTTTGGTCTGTTAGAAGAAAGTGCCTCCCAAAATTTTAAAGAAAGAAAAACTTACATATGTACAAAAGTAAGGGTAAATACGTTGAAGGGATGGAATATGACTGTAAAGATGAAAATTATAAAAGATTTTATAAAAGGAATTGATAAGAAGTTGGTTGAAAAAAGAAAGAAGAGGATTTAAAAAGAAAAGGGAGAGAATGTGATTAGGCGGGAGACTAGAATAAAGCCATACATTAGAGATTTAGGGTATATTTTGGTCTGTTAGAAGAAACTGTATCCCAAAATTTTAAAGAGAGAACAACTTACATATATATACCAAAAATAAGGTTAACTATTATGAAGGAATATGACTCTAAAAATGAAAAATTAAAAGGGATTGATAAGATGTTGGTTGAAAAAGGGAAGAAGAAAAATTCAAAAAAGAAAAGAAAGTTAAAAAAAAATTTAACTTTGAAAGACTAAAGAATCATGGTAAAAAAGCCATGAATTCTATGTGCAGTATTCCCCTAGTGCTGGAGTTCTGCCATTCTCATTGATCGCTAAACTTGGTCTTGGCTGGCTGTTCTTGCTGATCTTCTGGGGGAGTGGCCTGTTGCCATGGTTACCAAATGTCTTTGCCGGAGGCAGAATTGCCCCGCCGTTCCTGGGTCCGGGCTAAGTAATCTGCTGGGGTTTGCTCTCGGGAGCTTTTGTTCCCTGCAAGCTTTCCGATCAGCTTTGGAGGATGACAGTGAAATGGCGGCCTCCCAATCTCCGCCCCGGAGGAGCCGAGAACTCGGGGCCCCATTCCTCAGTGAGCCCCCAGAGAAAAGCAGTCAGTCACTCCCGTCTCGCCAGTCTCCAGCCGCACTCCGTGCTCACCCAGCCTGTGACCAAGTGTTTCTATCTCTGGCATACAACTCTGTGTGGAGTCTCCAAACCCAGCAGATCGCTGCGGTGGGCTCCCATGCTGCTCCTCCTGGGGGAGGAAGGGGGGTGTCTCCCCGGATCTGCCGCTTGTTGGGTCCCTGCTGGAAGAGCAGTGGCCTGACTGTGCTGCAGATCATGGTTTATGGCAACCCTGAGCTGAGAGCCCACTCCTTGGCTCCGTCTCTGCAGCCGGCTTCCCCGCTCCGATACCTGGGAACTCTGCCGCATTCAGGCACCCCCGGTCTTTCTGTGACCCTGAGGGTCCTGAGACCCCACTGTCCCAGATTCCACCCCCTGCTTAGCTCCTGGAGCGACGTCCCTTAGCGGAGCCGACTTCTAAAAGTTCCAATTTTGTGCTCCGCTGCTCTATCAGTTGCCAGAAGCAGCCATTGGAGGCCTCCTCCCCTGCCATCTATCCTCCCGAATATCACCTCGGATTCACTTCTCCTCACGTCCTACCTTCCAGAACGTGGTCACTTTTCTGTTCAGAGAGTTGCTGCTATTCTTTTCTTCGATCTATTCAGTTTGTAGGTGTTCAGAATGGTTTGATCCCTATCTAGCTGAATTCCTGGGACCAGACGAAATTTAGGTCTCCTACTCCTCTGCCATCTTGTTCCTCCCCCTCCACTCTGATCTTTATATAATTTCTTTCCTTTTACTAACTTTGAGTTTTGTTTGTTCTTTTTCTTGTTCCTTTACGTGTAAGGTTTGATTGTTTATTTGAGGTTTTTCTTGTTTCTTGTGGTAGGCCTGTATTGCTATAAATTTCTCTCATAGAATACTTCTCTGTGTCCCAAAGATTTTGGACCACTGTGTTTCCAGTTTCATTTGTCTCCATGTATTTATTTCTTCTTTGACTTCTTCATTGACCCATTGGTTGTTTAGTAGCATGTTGTTTAGGCACCTCTGATTTATATTTTCATAGGATCATTTTGGCTGCTGAATAAACTAAAGAGGAGGACAGAAGCAAGGAAAGGAGTTTGGAGGCCATAGCAGTGATCCTAGGAGAGACCAGTAGGGTTTGGACCACAATGGTAAAAGTGGATATGATGGGAAGTCGTCAGATTCTGGATATATTTTGAGGATAGAGCTAAATTTTATCTGTGTGTGGATGTGGAAAAGAGATGAGGAGTAGAGGATGACATCCAGATTTTGGCCTGAGCTACCAGAAAAATGGAATTGCCATTAATTTAGGCAAAGATTACATGAGAGAGGAGGAGGACTAAGTGTGGGATGTCTGTAAACATACATGTAAAGGTGCTGACTATGCAATTGGATCTGTGAATCTAAAGTTCAGGAAGGAGCTCTTGTCTGGAATGTGAATTTTGGAGTCTTCTGTATTAACTGATGGTACTTAAAACAAGAAGCTGGATGAGATCACCCAGGGACTAAGTATAGTTAGAAATTAGAAGAGGACTAAGAACTGAGCCCCAGAGCACTCTCATTTTCAAATATAGGGAGGTGTTACTGTCATGGTAATATTAGCTGTCAGTTTGTTGTTCCTCTGCGGCCATCCTCCAGAACCCGGGGGTGGGGGGGGCCTCAAACCCCCACCCTGGGTTACTGACACAATTAGTCTTCTTCCCAGACCTCTTTGTCACAAGCTGTCTCTCCTCTTTCATTTTTTTCTTATTCCTGGCAAGTAGGGATTTCCTGTCTTTCTACTTCAGATAAAAGAATATTTTGTTACATTTCTTATAGCATTTTAATCTGTTTATAGGAGGGTTTTCAGGTTAGTTTATATTGCCATCTTGCCAGAACCAAAGTCAAATTAATTTTCTAACTAAAGTCAGAGTTTTAATGTATTCTCTATATTGAGGTCTATTCTGGACTGTTTGTAAAAGTAGCAACCCCCCCACTCACCAGTTTTCTTTTTTTTTTCCCCCCGATAGAACTGAACCAACTGCAATTTCCTAACAATACCTAATACTCTTATGGTTAAAGGCCTTGACTCTCACTCTGTAGTGAAGCAGAAAGTCTGCAATATTTGAAAGCATTAACAGTAATTGCAGTCTGTGCCTGGACAAGGTGTCTCATCCACATTACTCAGAGCACTTTAGGAATAAAAGTTCATCGATTCACACTTGGTTCTGGTGAGAAGCCAAAACCCACATTTGCAACACAGGCCTGCTCTTCCAAAAACATAAAAGACCTTCCCAGAAATCAGGAGATACATATTACCAGTTATTAATCACTTAGATTTACCCAAGTAGCATAGAAATTTTCTGTTGTTTGGTTTATAACTTACTCTGATATGGAATTACTCAATAAATTTCTAAATGTTTTTGCTGGTTTGTAGGAAAAATATTGAAATGCTCATGTTTGTCTGTTTATGCTAGATATAAATATACAGCAGATTTTTAAGCTACATTTTAAATTAATATAATTTTGCTAATTAAATGGTAGAGATGACCTATTTTTGTTGCAGAAACTTCATTTGAATTTCCCCTAATTCCTTTGATTCAGTAAAATTTTTAAAATGGTATTTAAAATCTTAAGGTATGTAATTCATCCTATTTATTACACAGGAATAAAGAGAAATAATTATTTGTGGTGTACTTTTTAACTCTACTATTAGCCTATGTTTCTCTGCATAGTTTAGCGGGGTTTTTTTTTTTTTTATTATGTTAGTCACCATACAATACATCATTAGTTTTTGATGTAGTGTTCCACGATTCATTGTTTTCGTATAACACCCAGTGCTCCATGCAGTACGTGCCCTCCTTAATACCCATCACTGGCCTAATCCATCCGCCCACCCCCCCCCAAAACCCTCAGTTTGTTTCTCAGAGTCCATAGTCTCTCACGGTTCGTCTCTCCCTCCAATTTCCCCCCGCTTCGTTTTTCCCTTCCTTCTCCTAATGTCCTCCATGCTATTCCTTATGTTCCACAAATAAGTGAAACCATATGATAATTGACTTTCTCTGCTTGACTTACTTCATTTAGCATAATCTCCAGTTCCATCCATGTTGATGTAAAAGTTGGGTATTCATCCTTTCTGATGGCTGAGTAATATTCCATTGTATATCTGGACCACATCTTCTTTATCCATTCATCTGTTGAAGGGCATCTCGGCTCTTTCCACAGTTTGGCTATTGCGGACATTGCTGCTATGAACATTGGGGTGCATATGGCCCTTCTTTTCACTACATCTGTGTCTTTGGGGTAAATACCCAGTAGTGCAATTGCTGGGTCATAGGGTAGCTCTATTTTTAAATTTTTGAGGAACCTCCACACTGTTTTCCAAAGTGGCTGTACCAACTTGCATTCCCACCAACAGTGTAAGAGGGTTCCCCTTTCTCCACAACCTCTCCAACATTTGTTGTTTCTTTCCCTGTCCATTTTTGCCTTTCTAACCGGTGTAAGGTGGTATCTCAATGTGGTTTTGATTTGAATTTCCCTGATGGCTAATGATGATGAACATTTTTTCATGTGTCTGTTAGCCATTTGTATGTCTTCTTTGGAGAAGTGTCTGTTCATGTCTTCTGCCCATTTTTTGACTTGATTATTTGTTTTTTGGGTGTTGAGTTTGAGAAGTTCTTCATAGATCTTGGATACCAGCCCTTTGTAGTGTCATTTGCAAATATCTTCTCCCATTCTGTGGGTTGCCTCTTTGTTTTGTTGACTGTTTCCTTTGCTCTGCAGAAGCTTTTTATCTTGATAAGGTCCCAAAAGTTCATTTTCACTTTTGTTTCACTAGCTTTGGAGATGTATCTTGAAAAAAGTTGCTGTGGCTGATGTCAAAGAGGTTACTGCCTACGTTCTCCTCTAGGATTTTGATGGATAGTTTAGCATTTAAAGAGAAACAGGCTTTCCTTGGGAAAAGCACCTCAACCCCACTGGAATAAAGCAACTGAGATTACAAAGATGAAGAGCAAAAGCTAAGCAAAAACACACACACAAACAAGTAAAACAAAAACAAGGAAACAAATGTTTAGCTGTGAAATTACTTATATGAAAAAATATCTTGAAAAGCCTCCTAAAGAAAACGTAATTTCCACCGGGATTAGTTCTAAAGTAAAAAGTAGCTAAAGTAATATCTTTCAGAAAGATTGGATAGTAACTTCTCCAAATAGAACCGATTACCAGAGCTGTGTTATATGAAGGTAAGTGAAAAATCAAACCAGAGCTTTCTTCCTGGAGAGCAGCAGTCTCCACACTGGTCTGTGTTTCAGTGGGGACACCCACCCCTGGGAGACATGGGAGGCTCAGGGCATTGCACTGTGGATTTTGGTTCATCCTTCCATTTGCTTCAGTCTGAGCCTTATCTGTTAACTGCCTTCCTTGACAACCGTTACTTTGTGCAACTTCTGTTAGAACATGACTTAGCCCTTTTAGATCATACCACTAAGGAAAAAAAGCTCAGTGGCACTTGAATAAAACATTTTCAAAACTACATGTAAAAATTACAGAGTAGGCTTTTTTCTTACATAAAATAACCAAAGTTGCTGAAAACTGATTTGAAGCGTTAAAAATTAGAGCCAACTTTACTTCGGGGTCATTTAACTAGATTTCCCTCTACGCTATAAGTAAGCTTATACTGTTTTACCAAGAAAGTCATTGATTTGTTCATTTATTCAAAAAATATTAAATGAGTGCCAATTCTGTATAAGACACTTATATGTGTATATTTCAGCAAATCTTTATTGAATATGTCCCACAATTAACTGTGGCAGGATTGTAAGTGATTATTTTTCTGTTCCTTTACTCTTTTCTTCCCAAATTTTATTTCCTATTTTTTTTTATTTACTAATTTAAAAACTGTGGACAATAAAGAACTTCTTTACTTTATATAAAATAAAAAGTGGGTGTTCCCTGTTCCTATCCTAGTCCCACTCTCTGGAAGTAAACATTGTACCAGCTTGAGTTATACCTGCTGGTATGACCTTTTCCCTCCTTTGTGCATGTACTATAAAAAAAATATTATAAATTACATGTACATATATACACATAAATGGGATGGAGGCAGGGGATGGCTAGTTTATAAATCAAACCCTATATTGTTTTCAGCATTTTTGCATGTAACTCTATACCTTGATAGTTTGCCATGTTGGTACATACCGGTCTACTTTGCACTTTTTAATGATTGCCTAGTAGTTTATAGTATTGATGATGTACCATTTCCCTCTTGTGGTTTTCAGTTTTTCACAGAATACTGCAGTAAACATGTTTATACTTATATACATACACAAATATTCTTATGTGTATTTTACATTAATTAGAAAAACAGTTAAAAAACAAAAAAACCCAAATTAAGTAACTTGCTGATAGTGAAGGGTATGTCAGCCCTTTCCCACTTAGCATTCCGCTAGGTTTTTGATTGAATTCTTGATTTAAAGTAAATGTAATAAACAAAGAGTAGACATATCATGGGGGGTAGAGACAAATATAGATATCCTAAACAGTTGTTGTTCTGATCACTAAATAAAACTTTCTGTGCCCTCTATTCATATTCATAGACATAAATATGACAGGAATAAATACAGAAACATTTTCTGATGCAAAAACTTAGAAAATTTTTCACTTTTCCAGGGTGCCTGGCTGGTTCAGTCATTAGAGCATGTGACTTTTGATCTCAGAGTTGTGGGTTTGAGCCCCATGTTGGGTATGGAGATTACTTAAGAATAAAATCTTTTTTAAAAAAGATTTTCAGTTTTCCCAAATTTATAGTGCAATAGTAGTCAGAACTCTAACGTTTTCCTTCTTTTTTTTTTTTAATAAATCACCTTTGTGCCTGGCAGTTAAGGAATTTACATGTTTCTGTTTTTTTTTAAGATTTTATTTATTTATTTGAAAGAGAGAGAATAAGCATGGAGAGCAGCAGACTGAGGGGAAGGGAGAAGCAGGCTCCCCGCTGAGCAGGGAGACCCTGGGCAGACACTCAATTGACTGAGCCACCCAGGTGCCCCAGTTTTCCTTCCTTTTTTTAAACTTCGTTTATTTAACAATAAATATGTGCTTTCCATTTGGGCCAGGGCTTGTTATAGGCAGTTGGGACACACCCATGAACAAAACATACCAAAAAAAAAAAAAACCTCCTGCCATCATGGAGCTTACTGAACTTGAGCTGGATGAGAAAGACAGTAATACCGGACATAGTGAATACAAAAACCATAAAGCTTCTTAGAAGGTGGTCAGTGCTATAGGAAGATTACACAGAGATGGGGGGATTGGGAGTTCTGACAGGGAGGAAAAAAATTGCATTTGCTCATAGGTCCTTAAAGAAGATGAGGATGCCTGGGAAAAGAGTGTTTCGGGCAGAAGGAATAGTTTCTGGGAAAGCCATCGAGTGGGGGCATTCCTGGATGCTCGGGGAATAGCAGAGAGCCCTGGTGGCTAGAGCCAAGTCAGAGGAGGGAGACACCGGTGAGGAAATGCGAGGGTAGGGCAGGGGGCAGAGTATATAGGGCCTTGTCAGCTATTGTAAGGACTGTGTGTCTTTCTTTGAGGGAAATGGGGAGCTGTTTTAAACAGATCACTCTGATTGCAGTGCTACAAATAGACTGGGGTAAAGGGTGAAACCAAGGAGACCAGTTAGGAGGCTGTCAGAGCAGTCCAAACAAGTAGCGTGGCTTGCACCAGTAGGGATAGGAATAGGGGCAAATGGTTGGACTCTGGATATATTCTGAAAGTAGAGTTAATAGAATTTCCTGACAGATGGGTTACAGGATGTGAAGAAAAGAGAAATCCAGCAGAACTACAAAGCTTTTGGTCTGAGCAATTTTAAGAATGGAGTTGCTGTCACTGACCTTGGAAGTCTAGGTGGAGCATCCCTGTCTCTAAGTGTCTTTATAAATAATATGTCATACCACCCCGACGAATCAACAGCCTCTGCCTTGGCTCGTGGGACCTAGATGCAACCTGGGAGTCAGAGGGAACTACACAGTCCCCTCCCTGCCCTGATTCAAAACCATTTCCTAAGTCCTGTGCCCTTGCACTCTCTCTCCCTTTTTTTTCTCTTTCCTCTCCCCCTCTCCCAAGCAAAAAGGTCCTTTAAATTTTAGAAATGGTCCTGGAGAGTCCTTCCAGGTGCCAGAGGACTTCTGTTACCGTACTCTGCTGCCTCAGCCCCTGTGGGTGTCATCCCCTCCTGCTTCCACCAGGTGGCAGTGCACTGCTGAACATTGCACAGTAGCGCCCTGCATTGCCTCTCGGGGAGGCGCGAGAGGGCTGAGCTTCAGAATGGCGGCTGGAGTGGAGATTTCTAGTATACATTACAGACTAAACTGGCATGGGGAAGATAAGGAGAGGTTGTGTCCTTTCTTTTTTAGAAGCATCATATATCCTTGCTAAGAATGATTTTCCTCCCCTGAGTTGAAAAGGCGTTATATGAATTTAGAGCAGTCTTTCCACCTGGAGTGTTTTTATTTAAAGCACCTTGCTGAGGTTGCAGTACTAGCATTTGTTTCATGAGCTCTTCTTTGTTTGAGATAGGTAGATCAGCTCCTGAAAGCCATGCCTTCCCCAAAGTGAAACCCTTCTTGAAAATCAAAAGTAGATATTGATTGATTAGTTTCTGTGTGCAAAATTTGGACCAAGTGTTATGAGGAACACAAATTAGGAAAGGAAGTGTCCTTTTGCCTCAAGAAACTTTTGATGCAGTTGGAGAGGCATAAGCACAAATACTGGAAACCTTAGGAATTAATTAATAAAAGCATCACTGGGCAGTGCTACCTCTGGAGCCTAGAGGACAGATTGGGGCTAAAAAGAGGCCTCTTGGTTGAAGCCTGCTTATAGACCACTTAGACTCCCAGACCCTCTACCCTATCCTGGCAGAAAACCCAACATTTACCACTGGAGAGGTTGAACTAAAAAAGTTTTGGCTTTGGGAACACCAAGCCAAATTGTGGATGGGGTAGGACAGCATCCTGTGAAGAGGGCTTAAGGAGAGTGTGCAATTACTCCTTGTCCCCCCAATATGCATCACTTAGGTCTCCTCTCCGATCAGTTCCCAGAATGCTACATTTATTTCACCCAGGCAGAAGATTGGAGATTAGTTTTGGGGAAACTGATTTGTTCAGGAGTGTAGAACTATAGATTCTGACACTCAGGATTTCCCCCACTGAAATGGTGGAGTCCTGACTACTTTTATCCTCCCCTTAACAAGCCCCACCCAGGCTACAGAGCTTCCAGTCGGCCTTCTAATGCCTCATTCCTTAATATGAACCACGGTTTCTCAGCATCAACACTACTGACATTTGGGGTCAGGTAAATTGTGTGGGGAGGCTGTCCTCTGCATTATGGGATCTCAGGCAGCATCCCTGGCCTCTACCACTAGATGCCAGTAGCACTTCTCCTTTCCCCACCCCTCACCCCACAGCCTTGGCGACCAAAACTGTCTCCAGACCTTGCCGAATGTCCCTGGGGGAGAAGTCCACCCCCTTCTTGAGAATCACTGGCTTGAACGGGCATCCACAGATTCAGACGTTGGAAGGAAACCTCAAACATAAGGAAAAGCAAAACTAACTAGGGAAGGAACTTTGAGAAAGGAATCAGAGGAAAGGGCAAGTCAAGGAGGGGGAGGAGGACTTACAGGAAAACGGTATCTTCAGGGAAATGAAAGGACTTTTTTTTATATATATATATTTTATTTATTTGGGAGAGAGAGCGAGCACACGAGCGGGGGGAGGGGGAAGGGAGAGGGAGAAGCAGACTCCCTGATGAACAGGGAGCCTGACTCACGGCTACAGCAGGGCTCTGAGATCATGCCCCGAGCCAAAGTCAGACACTTAACCAACTGAGCCACTTGGGCACCCCAGGACAATGTATCTTTAAAGAATGATATCTGTTTTTTAAAAAACCTAGAACTAGAAGGACCCTTGGCTATTAAAATTTTGATTGTAGGAATAAAAAAATCAAAATATTCGGAGATCATATTGAAGAATTCTGGTATAAAGCAGAACAAAAAGGTAAAACCAATAGAGAAAAAATATAATCAAATATATATAATATATATAAAAGATATAATCAAATATAATACAATCAAACTGGATGTTGGAGGACTTCTATCCAGAAAGAACAAGAACACAGGCAAAACTTTAATTACAAAAAAAAAAGATCACCCAAGAAAAATTCCCATAACTGAAAGGACATGGCCTTCAAACTAAAAGACTGTCCCCAGCCCAGTTAAACTGTAGTCATACAAGATGTATCATCATGCAACTTCAGAACTAGTGATAAAGAGAAGATAACCAAAAATTTCCAAAAAGAAAAGGAGTCACACTGGGGTCCAGGTGCCATTCAGAATGATGATTAGAACAGTCCTCAAACCGATTCCCATATGCCTTTTCACAGAGGATGTGCTCCATGAAAACAGGGGGAACCCAAGAGGGAGGAAGACTGTGGTCCTGGAATCTAGGTTTCAGCCCAGAAGACAGATGAAGGGAATTTTCAAGATGGCAGTGAAGGGAGTTCCCATATGAAGACCAGCACATACAGCAGGTCTAGAGAGCAACTGGTTGGGAGTGGAACAAGGGGACAGAGAGCTCCAGAAGGGATGGTGCCAATAAAGAATGGTGATGATGAATTACCTCAGGTGTTTGACCAAACTGAGAGTCTCATAGGGAACATCAAAACTGTGTGTGTGTGTGTGTGTGTGTGTGTGTGTGTGTGTGTGTGTGTACATAAAAAAATACATAGCTTTGATTAAGAAAAAAAGACAGTAAGTGCTTTGAATGCAGGGAAAGGAGAGATCTCAGGGCTCGAGTGTTGGAGTGAGAGGGGAGGTGGCTTCTCCAAAAGGTAGGAGAATATGAAGAGGGGAGGATAGTGTGGGGAAAAGCAAGGAAGTTGGAAAGTGCAGGGCACAATCAGACAAATGGAGGGTGTGTTTTTGAACCAGACAGATTGGGAAAGAAGTTGGTTAAATTGCAAGATAAGAAATTATTTCAATTTTAGAAACCTGAGATCATCTTAGAATGCTTTCGGTTACAGAAAGGATTTAAGTGATCCAGTATTTTTTTAAGGTGGTACAGAGGGTAGAGGGATCATCTCTTGAGTTGTGAATAATGGTTAATGTTTGCTTTTGTCTTTGAACATTTTTCTGTATTTTCTAAGGTTCCAATTAGAAAACAATGAAAGTTATGTTTTAGAAACAAACTGAGAAGAGATAAAAGCCCAGTGGAAATAATAACCTATTGATAGGAAATAATTATTTTCTAAATAACCCAAATACATATCATAAGCACCATTCTTTGGGACAGTTATCTTTACCTTTTTGGAAGCACATTAGTTACTTTAATAAATAGAGATCTTTTGGCTTGTATTCCTTATTCCTTGTATTCCTTATTCCATACATGTGTATGCTAAGCGGCGGTTTGTTGGTTGCAGGGTTTATCAAGCATGACCTCTGAAATTAACATGGCGTGCTTGCATTCAACAACACCTACTATTTTCCACAAGGTGGGGTGCTAACTTCACACAGTGGACTGACACTGCTATAACTTAATGGAAACTTCTAACTCTAATGCATTTGCTAACTCTTTTTCATAATTCCTAAGCAATTCTAACAGAAATACGTTTGGAGGGCGCCTGGGTGGCTCAGTCGTTAAGCGTCTGCCTTCGGCTCAGGTCGTGATCCCAGGGTCCTGGGATCGGGTCCCACATCGGGCTCCCTGCTCTGCGGGAAGCCTGCTTCTCCCTCTCCCACTCCCCCTGCTTGTGTTCCTGCTCTCGCTGTGTCTCTCTCTGTCAAAAAAATAAAATCTTTAAAAAAAAAAAAAAAAAAAAAAGAAATACGTTTGGAAACTATATAGTTGCGATTGTGGAGTTTCATTTCGGTTTGTAAATTAGGTCAGACTCATGACTTACATTTTTAGAGGGTGACTAACATATATAAGCACTTTCCCTCTTTATGGTGGACCTTGATTATATTCAATTATAGGCTTAGATAAAGAATACCTCTAATTTGGTGAAGGCCATTCTAAATAAGTGAAATACCTGAATAAAGAAATGTTTGTAGTTTATTGCAAATAGAGATCCTGATGTAGCTATCTCAGTGAATAAAAGATTATTTTCAAAACACTGTATCAGGTAGAGGTACACATGGTTTTGAAGTATCTTAAGTAGCTTAATCTCTTAAATTCCTTCCTAAATCTTAATTATCCCATTCTCCCTTTCTACAACAAAAGCAAGTCAGGTTAAACTTTCTCTGAATCAGATTCTGAATTGATGGAATTGAAGAAAGTGTGAATAACATACTGTGGTTGTTTCAACCTTCTGGTAATTCGTCCAGTTTCCTTATCCAAGTTAAATTTGTGTGAGATTCTTACAACATGCAAAGCCAGTATCAGTTTAGAATATGGTGCTTCTGTTTCTCCATTTTGAAGCAAAAAAAAAAAGACGTTCTAATAGCCAGTGTTTGAATGTAAACATTTACATAAATGTCATAATTTTTTTAATGTATACTTACGTTATGGGCCGTGACATACAATAATTTTTTGTTGTTGTCATAAATTCAGGATGTGGCCTATTTCCCTTTGTCCTTCCTTTTGCCCAGATGGAGGTTCTTTGGTCCCTTTTAGCCATTAGACTCCAGGAAATAATTGTGGATCTGGTAGTTAGAACGATGCCAGGCACATCATTCCAAGCCATACAAGTAGTGAGGCTGACTATTGTACTTGCAGTTTCAGGATTGACAAAGAGCTGAGCATAGGAAGGAAGTGAAAGTGATGAGTGCAGAGGGATGTTCACTTGTCCTTCAAGAACATGATGGATGCTCAGTTCATGGCAGCTGATGAGGAAGTGCCATGAAGTGACCTATGGGTGAAGAAGCCATAGTTCCAGACTAGGTCCTGCTGATAACCAGCTCTGCCCCCTTGGGTGAGTTAGCCTCTTTGGGCCTCATTCTTTCACTGTGAAGCAGAGACTTGGCTGAGATCAGGGGATCCTCAAAAAGCCACCGTGATCGCCACAACTGGCTCTCAGCTCTGACTCACTAAAGACAAATGAGGCTCTGCTCCAGGCCGTGCCCCTCTAGGACCCACTGGTACCTGCCTAGAATCTTCATTTCCGAACACTGCCTTTTCCTAGATTCCTAGGCTGTCTTGCTCTGTCTACTCACCTGCCAGGTCAACCTATTGCCCCAGTGTTAGGAACAAGCCCCTCTCTGCCCCATTTCAACCGAAAAATTGCCTGTAACATCTCCTAACATTGATTTATTTTGTACTTAGTGTTTTACTGACTCATAAAATTATGCTCAAAACCAGACCGTAGTCAATAATCACGTGCTCTCGGCCTGTTTCCCCTTTCACCATTCACCCCACCTAAAAACCTAAGAATCACCCCAAACTCTCCAGCCTCCTTGAGTCCCTCCTTCCCACCGTTTGCCCTCCCCATTCCTTCACCTTAGTATTGCAAGTGTCCTTTAGGCCTTGGACGTCATTCTCCTGATATATTTCAGGAATCTCCTAAATGATTTCCCTTGTCTGTGAGCCCCACCCCTTCTCTGTTCACTGTCTTCATAACTGGCAGAGTGGTAGTTCCTGAATGCAGATCCTTCACATCACTCTCCCTTTTCGTCATCCTGCAGTGACTCCTCATTGTCTTTAGCTTCAAGTACATACTCCTCGGCATGGCTTTGAAGGCCCTGCCTCTCCAACTCTATTTTCTGCTGCCCTCTGCTGTGCTCCTTGTATACCAAAACATAGTTCCCCAAATATCCCATGCTATTTCATGTGTCACTGCTCTGAACGTGTCTAGAAGACCCTTATCCCCCCTCTCTGCTATGCTTGGTAAATTTCATATCCTTCCAAGTCAGATCAAGTATCTCATCCATAAAGCCTGACTTAGTTTATCAAAGTTTCTTACTTGGTGCTAATGTTATATTTAATAAATATATCTCCTCTTGTATTAATCTCTTTGATTGCGATGACTCGTTTTTCTGTATTGCTCTGCCACACTGTAATGAATTCCTTATGAATGTCTTACCCACCCTTGTGTTTCCAGCCCAGTTCCTATCACCTGGTAGGTGCACTAGAGTATTTAATGAACGAATGAGTCTGTGCTCACAATGAAAAATGCAGCTCTGAAATTCAGTGTTCATCTATGATATTGGTATATTATCTTTTTTTAAAAAAGGAGAACAGTCTTAAATTCATATCATTTTTGTTTTTGTTTGTTCTCTTTAAGTAGGCTCCATGCCTAGCTTGAACTCATGACCCTGAGATCAAGACCTGAGCTGGGATCAAGAGTCAGACGCTTAACTGACTGAGCCACCCAGGTGCCCCAAATTTGGACTGTTTTAAAGCTGAAAGGAAGGGTGTTTCAGCTGCAAGTGTAAAACTAAACCCAAACTGGCTTGAACAATAAAGGGAATTTGTCGACTTATAAAGTGGGAAAAATTCAGTCTTATTTCTGGGCAAGACCTGGACCAGCTGCCCAGGGATTTCAGGAGCCATAGCGTGTCCCTGCTGTGTCTTCTGCAGTGTCAGCTCCATTGGCCTCTCTCCCCGCAGTGCTGCCTCCGCCAGCTCCGTGCTCTCCCCTCGGGGTGGCAAAACCCAGTAGTACCTCCTGGCTTTCTGTCTTTGTTCTAGCCCGTGTGTAGGGAAGACGGTCTCTTATAACATGTAGGAGACCAAGAGAGCGAAGCTTCTTTTTCCCAGAAGCCCCAGCAAATGTCTCCAGTCTCGTGGTCTTCAGTTGGATTATAGTCCCATCTTTCAGCCAATCGCTGTGGCCAGGCATGAGGGTTATTCCCATGTTGCTTAAGCCATCTCAGGCCTACTCTTGGAACTGGAGGTTTGGGGGTGAAGGAGACGGGCTGAAATCCCACCCAAACTGTCTGCCTGAGACGGTGAAAGGGGTGAGTTACCCAAAAGAAAGCTGGTTATTGTTGGCAAAAGGAGGGGAAGAGGACCACTAATCTTCATTAGAAAGGACATTAGAAATTTGGGGGGGGGGGGCAGACTCCCATAATTGTTTTAAGAACAAATGACTTTTTTTATTTCCCTGAAGCCCACACCTCCAAGTAGGGAAGGGCTTCGCAAGGTAAAGTGAGGAGTGGCTGAAAGCCATAGGCAAGCCCAGAGCAGCAGCCTTGCTTGTCAGAGCCAGTTGTAGAATCCTGGTGGCTTGTTGAGGATCCATGATCTTGCCAGGCCTCCTTGTGAGACACTGAGGTCCAGAGAGGTTGACTCATCCAAAGGGGCAGAGCTGGTTCTCGGCAAGACCCAGTCTGGAACCCATGGCTCCCTCACTCCTTCATGGCCCTTCTTCAGCAGCTACCATGAAGTGAGCAACTACCAAGTACTTTAAGGGACATGCACATAAAAACATTTTTGTGCATGCAGTCAATTATGGTCATTTTGATTTCAGAATGATGGAACCATCCAACATATTTTTTTAATATATATTATACTTTGCATTATTAAAAAAATAGTTATGAAAGAAAGCTGAAACCATTTTTGGTTGAATGAAATTTTACCATTTTAGTTTTGTCTTGTTTCCAAGGTTCTGCAATAGTGTGGCATTCATTAAATAATAAACATATTGTACATTTCAGTGTGTGGTAACAGCAAAGAATGACTTCATAGACCACTTCATCTGCTCTGTTGTGGTTTATGATGCCATCTGGATTCTTGGTGGAATTATTTCCATCTAAATCACTATAAACTTCTATTTAGGTTGTCACAGATCTAAAGCCAGATATGTTTGTGGGTTTTAGCAGTGATGTAATTCTGGAAGATACTTTGAAAGTTACAAGTTGTCATATACTATTAGCATTTAACTCAGTGTTTCACATAATTTCAGACAAACTAGAAGCCTGAAAAGTAATCCATTTCTCTCTTATTTTTTTCGTAAGCGTTCTCCCTTTCTTGTCTGTCTTGCCACTATACATTTTGTTATGTGTCAGTCAAGCATGCGTGGGAAACACTGGGAGGCCCTGTGGGTACACACAGTACCGTATAGCACACGGCCTCTGCCCCGTCTTAATTAGAACACTTGGATGGATGGAAAGGATGTCTCACCAACCATATAGGTCTTTTTCTAAGATACGGTGGCAAGAGAATAAGGGAGAGAGAGCATCTCACTTGCATTGCCTTTGATCTCACTGCCAGTGGCGTGCTAGAGACTGGCTCCTGTTGCAGCATCTGCGCGTACTGCAGGGTATACATGCTGAACTGCACAGAAAGAAAGGACTCTACTAAAGCAGACTTTCTAGGAGCATGTAACCCAGTTGGCTACCAGGCAGGAGCGATAGCAAAACAACAGAACTTGGAAAGGTTCAACAGAAAACTCTGAAGATTTCTAAGGCCCTATGTGTTTTGTTTTATTTTTTTTCCTGTTTTGTTTTTTTTTTAATCAAAAAAGCTTGGAGGCAGGAGAGGGAAACATTGGCACCAGTGGCAAGTGGGGTTGGTGTGCGAAACCTACATGCAGAGCAGGGTACAAAGGAGAAAGTGATGGGAGGAGGCAGGGAGCTCTGTTCCCGCAGAGCCTGCAAAAGAGACAAGCTCTGTGGGTGGGAGGCTGTGGATATATATGGGATAGGTGAGCTGAAGAACAGAGAGGGAAAAGAAAATGGGTCCGGTTGGGTATATATAGAAGCAACAGAAAGCAGGGAGCACAGCTCCATAGGAAGCTGGTGCAGCTCATTATGTATTGGGGAAGACAGGCTCCTCAGAAGTGGGGTACAGAGATAGAAGAAGGGCCTTTAGAAGGATGAGTCAGCAGCATGTTTCAGGACACATGAAAGACCTGTTCTACTTCTGTCACCTCGGGGAAATTCAGATTTCTCATCTATGAAGTGGGGAGGTTGGATTAGTTGGTCTCTTGCAGCCCTGAGATTTTATAAGGTGAAGAGTCAGCATCTTCTCCAGCACAGACCACAGTCTGGACATCTAGAAACTACACTGACAGTCACTTATTTGTTCAGCAAGTACTGACTGAGCACCCGTGATGTGTGAAACACCGTTCTACACACTGGGATTACAGCAGTGAACAAGATGAAATCCTTTCCTCTCATGGAGCTTGGTTCTGAACAAAGAGGCAGACAACAGTCAAACACACAAATGAACAAGTTAATTGGAAGTATGAGTAATTGCTGTGAAGATAGTAAAATAAGACAGTGAGGTGGAGGCTGACCGAGTATCAGGGGAAGGGCCAGTGGGGAGCCTGCCTCCTCTCTGAGGAGGTAATGTTTGAGCAACACTTGAGTTGAGCCAATCTGGGGGGCACAGCAGACTGCTCAGAATGAACCAAAAAGACCCTCGGGAAGGAATGAGCTTGATGCATTCACACAGCAGAAAGAAGGCTGGTATGACTGGTGAGTGAACGAGGAATGATTAGAAATTTGGATTTTGTCACAAGCCTTTGGAGAGTTTTAAAGAATGAAAGGGAAGATCTGCTGTACGTTATAATCTCTGACAGTTCTGTAGAGAGTAAAGCGTAGGGGAGCCAAAGGAGAAGCAGAGATGAGTTAGGAGGCTATCGTAGTCACGGAGAGAGATGGTGACAGTCAGACCAGGAGTAGCAGGGACGTAGGGAATAAGTACATAGATGCGGAATATGTGTAGAGGTTTTGAAAGAAGGAAACACCAGAGCAGGTCCCTCCACCCTCCATCCCTGCCAAGCCCAACATAGATTTCATGACCTTCATATATAAGCAGGAAATATATTTATGAGTCTACGGCCATACCACCCTGAACGCACCCGATCTCGTCTGATCTCGGAAGCTAAGCAGGGTCGGGCCTGGTTAGTACTTGGATGGGAGGAAATATATTTATGATAGATTGTACTGTTTATTTGTTGATTTCTGGCTTAGAAATGCAGAATGGCATGTTTTGGTAGCAAAAATGATAGTTCACTTTTGAGTTGTTGTAGAAAAGCCTAGTGAATAGAGGAATACTAGAACAAGTATGCATTTCTTGGCCCCAGTGGAATAGATTCAGAGCCAGTTTAACAGCCCACAGTGTCTGTCAAAGAAAGAACTTTTCCTGGGTGCAGAATCCAGGAAAGACTGACCCCGCTTGGGTTGTGTGGCCATTCCTGAGTCAGATATTGGGTCTGGGGGTGGTGAAGTGATGGCTGAGGCTTCCTTTATGTCCTGCATCCCATTAGTAGGACATGAAAGAGGGTCAGGGACATTTCCCTCAAGGCAAAAGTGTAGACTAACAAAAACAGTTTGTCTGTGAAGATGCCTTTATTTGGATTTCTCAGATGCCACAACTCCTAGGAATGTCTGGCCAAAGGTCATAGCCAGGCCTAAATTGTAGCTCTCTGAAACTCTGTCCCATCCTTTTATCTTCAGAGGAACTTGGGGGGGGGGTTTGTTTGTTTGTTTGTTTGTTTGTTTAAACAAAACTTTGTTTTGTTTAAAACCAAAATATAAGCCTTCTATTAATAATTTTTCCTTGTTGACTTCTTTATGTATTTGATTATTTAATATATAAAGTAATTTAAAATCTCTCAAGATTTTTGCCATGGCCTAGCCTTCAGTGTTTTCTTTAGACAATACAGGACATCACATACCCCAGCACCAGTCTCGGTGTGTCAGGCATAACTAATCTGAGAGCCCTGTTCTTATTAGGTGGCCCCAGGTTCCCATCCACTTGACTACATGCCTCAGAACAGGTATAATACAGAAACTGTGGGCACAGAGTTTTTCAAGCAGTTCTGGGTACAGATGGGATGCTCCACTTGCTCTAACCTAGCAGGATCCCTTCCCTTTTATGCTCAGAGCTCAGAGCCTCGGGGACACTCCTCTCTCATGGATCTGTTTTCTGGGGAGAGGACCCACAGGGCTGAGAAATTTCTTGAGGCCCTTGTGAATGATCAGTTCACAGAAGAGAAGTGTAGGCTATCTACCTAGGACACATTGTTGGGGTGGGGGGGGCATTGGTCTTTGATTCCTTTTCATCCTCCCTCCTGTTTCTCCAAGTCCTTAGAACTTGGTCCCAACTGGCTCTAGCTGTTTATGAGCTAAAATCCCCCCTGCTTTGCATAGGTTTTTTTCCTCTCTAATCCAAGGAATTCCATTCAGTTCAACCCATTTATTGAGTGGCCTCTACAAATAAGGCCCTAAATGTACAATCTGAAAATCACCTTCTTTCTGCCCTTTTATATTCTCCATCTAAATACATCTCAGCTAGGTACCAGGAAGACTGGATTAATTTATGTTAATGTGCGATAAACAACATATTGAATCACTCGTTCAATAAACATTTATTGAGCATCAGGCTGTAAACCAGGTACTCCTAACAAACACCAAGATGGCAGTGATTAAATTTCCTGGCCTCCTCAGGTAAGTTATATTCTAATGGGGGAGACAGATAGTAAATAAGTAAGTATATAATATGCCAGTAGAGTGAGTGGAGTAATTTTAAAACATAAAGCAGACCTGCTAATGGGGGAAGGAAGAGTATGTGTACATGTGGGGGCAGGGGGTATCTTAGAAAGTTTAGTTGGGAAAGGTGCCTCTGGGGAGAACAGACCTGCTGTAGCGGGGGGAATGGGTGGGTAGAGACTTGAATTTAGAGAGAAATCTTTTTGGTAGGATTTCCAGTTACCTGAACTTCTCATCAAAAAATAATAATGTAGGTGTGCCTGGGTGATTTAGTCGGTTAAGCATCTGACTTCAGCTCAGGTCATGATCTCGGGGTCCTGGGATTGAGCCCAGCATTGGGCTCTCTGCTCAACGGGGAGCCTGCTTTTCCCTCTCCCTCTGCCCCCCTCCCTCACCTCATGCATGTGCTCTCTCATGCTCTTTCTCTCTCTCTCTCAAATACATGAATAAAATCTTTTAAAAAATAATAACATAGAGATGGAGATGGAGGGCCTCTCCAGTATGGAGCTGTAGGCTGGACAGCTGCACGGTACGGACTCTCCTGTCCCCTGCCAGTTGGGGTCATGGTTCTGATCCCTTGCCTAGCTCCTCATCACTGCCCTTCCCCAAGCTCGTCATCACCTGACTGTTTCCCTGTTTATCTCACCGGTAGAACTTTCAGCTTGGCTTTCTTCCCAGCTACCACTTACACTCTCATCCTTGATGGTAATGCAGATTCTCCCATCACATTGCTGTGGGCTGTTCTGAATAAACTGCCTTCCCTGTGACTTGGAAGAACCTACTCATTGTCCTGCCCTGTGGGTTACTATATAGTTTATCATTTCACTGGGACACTTCTGAGAACAGAAGGGGCACTGTTAATAATGATGCTGGGCCTACAGGTAGAGACTGGGACTGTCTTCTGCAAACTGTAATTGGTCCCTGTAGATGTGTGGTCATTGTCTCAGTTAGCTCCAGCCACAAGTGGACTGAGACTGCCCACTGCCCGCATTCATCTGGAGGCTGAGGTCAGGCTCCTTGCATGTGTGTCCAAAAGTCAAAACAAAGATCATCACTTGTTGGTCACTAGCCTTGTTTTTTGCTCTCAGGCCTGTTTTTTCTAGTTTCCATCTTGGAGGTCCCTCAGTCTCCACCCCGGGACGCCCCTCCACTGGTTTTCATTCCTCTGCTGGGAATGGACAGAGACTTCCTAAACCTATTTTCTCTGCTTCTTCAAGCTGCTACCTGGGATGAGATGAATACTGTTCTTCTGTGTCCAGGTCTGAGACTGCTGTCTTCAGGCCAGACACCCTTGCAAAACCCCTACCAGGCCTGTGCATTTGCCCCTCTGGAGCAAAGATGGAATCGGAGGAGTTGGGCTTCTAGAGCCAGAGCCGAACTGATTGCCCTTCCAGCCCCTTGGTTCACTAAAAATATCCAGAAATACTGTGCATTGCTTCTTAACGTTCTATGCTAACAGCTTTAAGAGATTCAAGGGATGTGATAAACACCCATGTTTTTTTTGAAGAAAATTTTAAAGATATTGAGATCAGGCCTCAAAATTGGGAAGTAACATCCAAAAAAACTTTTATAATAAGACCCTACTGGGTTATTTTTATCATAATAATAATAGTGACATCTTACTGGATTCAAATGTACTTTGCAGTATATGTTCCATAGTCCCTTATCTGAATTCCCAAAATGTTCTGAAAACTGGGGGGGGGGGGGGGGGGGAGGAAGAAATTTCAAAGTTTGTCAGAAGTTTGACAGCAAAACCTGATGAATTGGCTTGAGTCTTTTTTTTTTAATTGTGTTATGTTATGTTAGTCACCATACATCACATCATTAGTTTTTGATGTAGTGTTCCATGATTCATTGTTTGTGTATAACACCCAGTGCTCCATTCAATATGTGCCCTCTTTAATACCCATCACCAAGCTAGCCCATCCCCCCACTCCCTCCCCTCTAGAACCCTCAGTTTGTTTCTGAGTCTGTAGTCTCTCATGGTTCGTCTCCCCCTCCAATTTCCCCCCCTTCATTTTTCCCTTCCTAGTATCTTTTTTTTTTTTTTTTAAACATATAATGTATTATTTGTTTCAGAGGTACAGGTCTGTGATTCAACAGTCTTACACAATTCACAGCGCTCACCATAGCACATACCCTCCCCAGTGTCTATCACCCAGCCACCCCATGCCTCCCACCCCACACCACTCCAGCAACCCTTAGTTTGTTTCCTGAGATTAAGAATTCCGCATATCAGTGAGATCATATGATACCTGTCTTTCTCTGATTGACTTATTTCGCTCAGCATAATACCCTCCAGTTCCATCCATGTCATTGCAAATGGCAAGCTTTCATTCCTTTTGATGGCTGCATAATAGTCCATTGTATATATATACCACATCTTCTTTATCCATTTATCTGTCGATGGACATCTGGGCTCTTTCCATAATTAGGCTATTTTGGACATTGCTGCTATAAACATCAGGGTACACGTACCCCTTCAGATCCCTACATTTGTATCTTTGGGATAAATACCCAGTAGTGCAGTTGCTGGGTCGTAGGGCAGCTCTATTTTCAACTTTTTGAGGAACCTCCATACTGTTTTCCAGAGTGGCTGCACCATCTTGCATTCCCACCAACAGTGTAGGAGGGTTCCCCTTTCTCCGCATCCCCGCCAACATCTGTCGTTTCCTGACTTGTTAATTTTAGCCATTCTGACTGGTGTGAGGTGGTATCTCATTGAGGTGTTGATTTGGATTTCCCTGATGCCAAGTGATGTTGAGCACTTTTTCATGTGTCTGTTGGCCATTTGGATATCTTCTTTGGAAAAATGTCTGTTCATGTCTTCTGCCCATTTCTTGATTAGATCATTTGTTCTTTAGGTGTTGAGTTTGATAAGTTCTTTATAGATTTTGGATACTAGCCCTTTATCTGATATGTCATTTGCAAATATCTTCTCCCATTCTGTTGATTGTCTTTTGGTTTTGTTGACTGTTTCTTTTGCTGTGCAAAAGCTTTTTATCTTGATGAAGTCCCCATAGTTCATTTTGCCCTTGCTTCCCTTGCCTTTGGCGATATTTCTAGGAAGAGGTTGCTGCTGCTGAGGTCAAAGAGGTTGCTGCCTGTGTTCTTCTTTAGGATTTTGATGGACTCCTGTCTCACATTTAGGTCTTTCAACCATTTGGAGTCTATTTTTGTGTGTGGTGTAAGGAAATGGTCCAGTTTCATTCTTCTGCATGTGGCTGTCCAATTTTCCCAACACCATTTGTTGAAGAGACTGTCTCTTTTCCATTGGACATTCTTTCCTGCTTTGTCGAAGATTAGTTGACCATAGAGTTGAGGGTCCATTTCTGGGCTCTCTATTCTGTTCCATTGATCTATGTGTCTGTTTTTGTGCCAGTACCATACTGTCCTGATGATGACAGCTTTGTAATAGAGCTTGAAGTCCGGAATTGTGATGCCACCAGCTTTGCTTTTCTTTTTCAATATTCCTCTGGCTATTCGGGGTCTTTTCTGGTTCCATACAAATTTTAGGATTCTTTGTTCCATTTCTTTGAAAAAAGTTGATGGTATTTTGATAGGGATTGCATTAAATATGTAGATTGCTCTAGGTAGCATTGATATCTTCACAATATGTTTTCTTCGATCCATGAGCATGGAACGTTTTTCCATTTCTTTGTGTCTTCCTCAATTTCTTTCATGAGTATTTTATAGTTCTCTGAGTACAGATTCTTTGCCTCTGGTTAGATTTATTCCTAGGTATCTTACGGTTTTGGGTTCAACTGTAAATGGGATCGACTCCTTAATTTCTCTTTCTTCTGTCTTGTTGTTGGTGTATAGGAATGCCACTGATTTCTGTGCATTGATTTTATGTCCTGCCACTTTACTGAATTCCTGTATGAGTTCTAGCAGTTTTGGGGTGGAGTCTTTTGGGTTTTCCACATAAAGTATCATATCATCTGCAAAGAGTGAGAGTTTGACTGAAATGGCTTGAGTCTCACAGTCTTTATTTATCCTACTTAGTGTGTATATTCATGTTTTGCTACAAAAATATTACTGTTTGCTTACTTCCCCAGACTTCAACAGTTTTAACTGTTACTGTGTTTACCTTGGGTATCAGTGGCCTAGTTGATTTGGATTTTTACTGTTTCCTTCTAGCTTCCCGAATACTACATTCACCGCATTCCCAGAAGCCGGGAGGTTCAGCAGTCCTGGCTCTCCACGGTGCTCACCACCCTGTACTCCATGTGGGTCTCCTTTCCCTTGACTCACAGAGTAAAACCAGATTTGGTACGTATAACCATCATTAAGGGGAGGACAAGTCACACTCCCGCAGATCCCTTATTACTAATAGGACCATAATGTTTTCTTCACCAGCTACCATGTCTCAGCGTGCCAGATTTTAGACTAGACCTTTCACTAACGTATGCTAAAATTTATCACGCAAATACACTTTGCTGAAAGAGGTGAAATATTCATCTTCCCTTCCTATCTGTAGCTTGAACTCTAAATTCGCCCTCTTCTCCCCCTTCTCTTTGTGGTGATAAAGCCCCAACAGTACACTATCTTTAACCAGTTTGTCTTCCTATTCACCTGTGGTTCCTGAGCCAACATCATGTGCTTATCAACCAGAAGAGAGCCAATTTTTTATTCCTTTTCAGTACTTCTTGTTTTTGTTGAGACTCTCTTACCAGATATGGTATGCAGTGGGATGAATGTTATACACACCTCAAGTTTTTATAGGAAAGTAATACAGAAAATAGAAATATATAAACTTAATTATGACACTGTATTCAACCCTACTTTCCTTATCATCTTAAGTTCTCTAAGGTCTTTAGGATGAAGTTCTGTCATTAAATTCTAAATGCATTTTAGTAGACAATGGAGAACAATAGATACGTTATCATGGTAGTGTACACGGTTCTTAAATACTACTTTCATTCCTATTTTAAGGCAGAATCCATTAATTGGTATAGCCTGAAAGGAAACTCTTTACTTGCTCTCCACATACACAAGTTCTGGCACAGTGGATATTGTTCTTATAAGTAGCTGAACAGAGTGTGTTTAGCTCGATTTTGAGAGATCTCTATGAGTTTGGTCATGCCCTTCGTAAGCTGGGTTACAGTCCAAGTCTCTTCTCTGGATGAGAATTTTATATGAATGTAGTATCTAAATGATACTACATGAGTAGGTTAGATTGTTTTTAAATGATTCAATTTACAAATGGTGAGATGCACAGATCTTTTTTTCCTAAATTTTATTTAAGTAATCTCTATACCCAATGTGGGGCTCGAACTCACAACCCTGAGATAAAGAGTCACATGCTCTCCCAGCTGAGCCAGCCAGGCGCCCAAGAGATGAGCAGATCTTAAATGTATAGTTTGACCGTATCCCTATCAAGATACAGAACAATTCTGTCACCCCAGAAAGTTTTCTCCTGCTTTTTCTTAGTCAACCCCTGGCCCTGAGCAGCCACTTTCTGATTTCTATCACCACAGATAAATTTTGCTTATATTTATCTTTAAATTTTTGACAAAATGAATTTATTTCACAATCTCCCACCACATTTTTAGTGTGTAGATTTAGTTATTTCCCTAAAAGATCATTGTTGCCCAGAAAAGTTTATTTTTTTTAAATTTTTTTTAAAGATTTTATTTATTTGACAGATAGCGAGAGCAGGAACACAAGCAGGGGGAGTGGGAGAGGGAGAAGCAGGCTTCCCGCCAAGCAGGGAGCCCGATGCGGGGCTCGATCCCAGGACCCTGGGATCATGACCTGAGCCAAAGGCGGACGCTTAACGACTGAGCCACCCAGACACCCCAGAAAAGTTTGTTTATTTCTAAAATTCAAAAGACAGAATGGAAAGGAGAAAAAAGGTCTTGACATTTTAAGTAGGAAATTTGGGATTTACATTTACTGCATCACTAGAGGCATGGCCACCGTCACTGGCAACAGCTAGCTTGTGTGTGGTTTAGGACTCTGAAGGGTTAAGGCTCAGAAGGACGGAGTGACTGGTGGATGATGTCTGTCACAGATAGGGGAGCTCTGGTGACTGCCTAGCCAAAGTATTTGATACCCTCATAGTGGAAAGAGTAACCGGTAGGGCGTTAGGACACTTGGTCCCAGGCCCACTTTGGCTTTTATTTCGTTTTAGTCAGTTCCCTTCTGGGTCTCATCCTTTACCTTAAAAAAAGGATTGTACTAGATATCCTCTCAGTTTCCTTCTGGCTTAGTCTAAAATTTTATGAGTGCTATAAATTTGCTCGTAAAAAGTGGAAGAAAAAAAACTATTATGATGTTTCTAAAGGAATAAGAGTGAAAAGGAGTAAGGGGTGTGAAATACTTATTTCCATTTTGAACTGAGTTAGTTAAAAAAAATTATTTCAAACCTGAGCATTATCCAATAAGCTGTTCTGATACAGTTGGCCTCACAAAATGAATTTGCACTTAATGAAGTCCCCTTCTCTTTACAGAGAAAAGTTAATGGTTAAGAGGCCTTTTTTACTACAACATGTATGTAGATCACTCCTGTAGTCATCCTTGGCAGCCCTATTCCTTCTTTACTTGTTAAAAAAAGAAAAAAGAAAAGTGAAAGAAAAATCCACTCATAGAAGGGATGGCAGCATCATACCTTAAATCACTAGAGTTATCTGAACGGCCAGGTGCCTTCCTGCTCTGCTTGAAAGTGTGTGCACCTGAGTCGTCTGCGCCACTCAGCTGTCTCCGTACCTCACTCTGCCACCATAAAATATAAACACAGGCACTTTCCTTATTGTTCCAGAATGAGTGCTGAATAATAGAACATTTTAATGTTTTTCAAATGGAAATTCCATCTGGTATATAAGAGGTACTGTTTATTGAGAACTTACACATGCCAGATGCGGTCCTGAGAGCTCGCATTCCTGCCGTATGAGAGAGGTAGTGCTGCTGTTCACATTTAGTGGATGAGGAAACTGAGGCGCTGAGGCAGGAGGTTTTGCCCAAAGTTCTCACAACCAAAAAATAATGGAGCTAGGACTGGAAGCCAGGCCTTACTGATTCCAAAGCCCAAGGCCTTAACCACAGAACTGTATGCCACCATTTCTGGCTCACACCATGGACGCTGTGTTCATTTATTCAGACCAATTAAAAATCAGTTGATACATTACTTTTTAAAATAAATTACATGAAATATCACTCCCCCTAAATAGTAGTATAAAATGAAAAGAAATCCCAGCAACTCAAGTACCTGCTTTCATAGCAGATTTAACACTGATGTAATTGAATAATAATAGCATATATTTCAAAATTAAATGTCATGTATATTTGTCAAGATATTTTTAAAACAAAATGGATAATAAAAATAGGGAAATAATACCATTAAAGAAGTATAATTACAGAATTCTACAAATGAGATTGACTTGGAAAATAAAAACAAGTTTATATTTACCACCTTCCTGTTACAGAGTGTATATTAAAATTCATTAAAAGTATATATTTCTTGAGTGTATATTAAAATTCATGCTTGTTTCATCCAAGCCAATTATTAAGTGAAAAGCTTATCTTAGAGAAAAGTTTATAATCTCTTTTGGAGACCTCAGTCTAATCTCTATCAATAATTAGAAAGGATGGTTTCTTCTTTTACAATGTCATCAAATACTTTTTGGTGGTTCTAATATTTCACACATCATATTTTTTAGGAAATAGGGTTTTGCCAGGCATCTGTGAATAGACATCATAAGTTCATAAGACTGTTGTTGAGTTTGAAAAGATAATGGAACCAAAAACAGGTCAGTAGTTGCCAGCATCTGGGGATGGGAGAGGGACTGACTACAAAAGGACTTAAAGGAAGTTTTTTGGGGTGAAAAACTGTCCTATATCTTGATCGTAGTGATGGTGGTTAGTTGACTGTATGTGTTTGTCAAAACTCAGACCTGTACACTAAAGAGGATAAGTTTTACTGTATGTAAATCATATCTCAATAAATTTTAATTTTAGAAAAGATGAAATGGATTAAAATACGTATCATTGCCAAAAGCAGCACCTTTGGCTTACGTATGGCATTTCACTATCTTTATAAAAGTGATTTGGTGAGTCATTGCTTACCACTCTTGACACTAATCACCCCAGTGTTTATAAAGCCTAGAGAAGTGGAGCAAACACTTGAATTGAGTTGACAGCATTTGTCTAAAATTTCTGACATAAAATGCGGCACCTTTGTATTAAAAATATGGGTCAAGGAGCATCAATAGTAGCAAAAATGACATTTCATCAAATGAACTGAGATCTCTGGTCATTTCAATCACTTACCGTTTTCTGTTTGTCTCTGTTACCTTGGAAGCAGCAAATCGAGTTAGTCAAATTTGGAATGCTGTATTATGTTTGATTTATAGATGAGTCTGTCCTCAAAGTGGTAGTTTTTAAAAGAATACAGCAAGTGCCTGCTGTGCGCTACTTTTCTGGTTGGATATGTAACAGGCATCTGAAACTTTTTTAGTCCAAAATAGTAGATATTTCCTACTCTTTCCCCATTTTAGCAAATTTGCTCAAGTGAAATCCCCAGGAGACTTCTTTGATTCCTCTTTCCCACACCCTACTTCCTGTGTTCAATAGCACGTCCTACCAGCCATGTCTTTGAAATTTATCACCTGTCTGTTTATTTCTGTCCATCTTCACTGCCACCGTGCCGTCCAGCCCCCCATTGCATGGTCTCCTAACCTGTCTGCGTGTGGAAGGAAGTTCAAGAGCACCTGCAATTTCTTTACCACTTAACAATCAATGTAAATTTTCTAATGTAATTTAGATTCTGTTACTTCACACTTAAAGTCCTCCAGTGGTTTTCTATGCTGTTAAAATAGAGTCCAAACTTAGTGTAGCCTGCGTATTCCAGCCCTGACCTGCTTCTTTGACCTCTTCTCCTCTCTTCCCTTAGTTTACTCTATGCCAGCCACACCTGCTGCCTTAAAACAAAACAAAACAAACAAACAAACAAACAAAAAACCCAGCTGATTAATATCTCAGAGCCTTTGTACTTGCTGTTCTGTGCTTGGGACTCTTTACTCCTGATCTAAACATAACCAGATCCTTTTTGTTCTTTGAGCTCAAATGTTACCTCCTTACAAAGGCCTGACTACTAGCGCTTCTCCAGCTAACGTCCTCATCCCTCTGTCACATTGTCCCGCTTTGTTTTCTTCATAGTACTAATCCCAGTAAAAGTTCTCTTTTTTATGTACTTATTGTCATTCCATAAGAAACCGTGCCTGCCTTGTTCACTGTTAGGAAACGGTGCCTGGCCCATGGTAGCCTCTCAGCACATCTCCTGGGTAAACGTTACAGTCACTGTGCTAGTTACTCAGGGTGCAAACGTAACTGAGACATGGGCCTTGCCCTCAGAGAGCTTATACTCTAGTGGAGGAGACAAATGGGAAAGTAATTGTAATTCAGTATGCCAAGTTCCTTAATGATAGCAAGTGAAAATTGCCATAGGAGTATCAGAAGAGGATGTCCGTGGTTGGTTTGTTCCCAAATATTTGTCGAGGATCTACTCTGTGCCAGGATTTATACTGTGTATGAGGGGCATAAAAGTATGCACAGAGACAGCAGTCTTGCCTATAGCTGGATGGTTATAGTGTGATAAATCCTCTCTGGGGTGTGGGGTAAGGCTTCGGAGTAGAGATGACATTTAAGCAAAGGTGGGTAAGAGAGAATAGAAAAAGGTCATTTTAAGAAGAGTGAATGATTAGTAAGTCAGCTGAGTAAGAGAATTACATAATGTACGTAAAGTTGAAATCTTTAGACTACACCTTTATTAATTGGCATTTTCCATCTAATATTTTATTGTTATTAGAAATTAATAGGACCTGGAACTTAAGAACTCAGGGCAAGTAATAAGTAGTCATTTTTACAAAGCTAAATGTCATAGGTACTGTTAAGATGGCATATTGGACTTTTTTCTTTATAATCCCCACAAACAGACTTTTTTTGTTAAAATCCCAATAGTTAAAGGAAATAACCACTTAACCATTTTATTGATTATAACGTTGATTCATGAGAATGGATCCACCTAAAATTCATATTTTAAAAGTCTTTTAGAAAAATAACATTTATTGAGGGGCGTCTGGGTGGCTTAGTTAAGTGTCTGACTCTTGATCTCAGCTCAGGTCTTGATCTCAGAGTCATGAGTTCAAGCCCCATTTTGGAAAAAAAAAATTATTGAGCTATTCCAATATGTCTGGCACTCTCCTAAGTACTTTACGTGCATTAACTCATTTATTTTTCCTTACAGTCTTCTGACATAGTACTCTCTATATTCATTCCATAGATGAGAAGCCCAAAGTCCAGAGAGGTCTAAGTAACCAAGGTCACAGAGTTAGTCAGTGTAGCTTAACTCTGGTTCTCTTTAGAAATGTATTGGAATTTGCCAGAATTAGCTAACTTGCTCAATTCAGAACTTAACTAGTCTTTTTTTACCATCTGTATTGCAGTAGGCACTGAAGGGGATTAATGCAATATAGCCTATGTCCTTGAGAAGCTTTTATTTAGTTAGCTTCAAGAAAAATAAAGAAACAACAGGTAGACATGAAATAGTAATTCTCCTGGAAAAAAACTGTTTAGATCAGAAATTGTTCTTCCATCTCTGCAGCTACAGCTTGTTCTGCTACTTGAGATTCTTTTTAAAAAACATTTGAACACTTTTTAGCTTTTTTAACATTTTGAAATAATTACAGATCCCAAGAAGTTGCAGAAATAATGCATAGAGGTCATGTACTCTTCACCCAGCTTCCCCTAATGGTGACACATCATATATAACTGTAGTACAGTGTCAAAGCCAGAAAATGTGTCTTAGTACGATACTTTTAACCAGACTACAGACCTTACTCACTTTTCACTGTTTTTTATATACATTCATGTGTGGTTGTAGGTGTGTAGTTCTCTGCTACTTTATTCGTGTATTTATTTGTGTAATCACCACCAAAATCAAGATTCAAAACTGCTCTGTCACTGCAAAAGAACTCCCCGGTGCTTCCCCCATCCCTGTCTCCTGGCAGCCACTGATCTGTTTTCCATCTATACAGTTTGTCATTTCAAAAATGTTCTATAAATAGAATCAAACGGTGTGAAACCTTTTGAGATAGACCTTTTTTGCTAAATGTAATGGTCTTGAGATTTATGCATTTTTTTTGCATGTATCGGTAATTCCTTTTTATTGCTGAATAGAATTCCATTGTACAGATGTACCACAGTTTGCTTAGCCATTCATGCACTGAAGGACATTTGAATTGTTTTCAGTTTTCTGCTGCTATAAATAAAGCTCTTATGAACATTTATGTACAGGTTTTTGTGTGGGTATTAAGTTTTCATTTCTGTAGGCAATTGCTCACAAACGAGATTGCTGGGTCTGATAGAAGGTTCAAGTAAAATTTTGTAAGAAATTGCCAAACTGTTTTCCATAGTGGCTATTGCCATTTTACGTCTTACTAGCAGTGTATGAGAGATCCAGTTTCTCTGCATTCTTTCTGGGTTTTGATATCACTATTTCATAAGTGTGTAGTGATATGCCATTGTGGTTTTAATTTGTATTTTCCTAGTTGCTAGCATGATGTTGAATATCTTTTCATGTGCTTGTCATTAATATCCCCTCTTCACTGAGAGGGCTGTTCATGTCTTTTTGTCCATTTTCTAACTGAATTGCTTGTTTTACTTTTGAGTTTTGAGAGTTCTTGTCTCTATTCTAGATATAAGGCTTTTGTGCAATATTGTGGTTTACAAATATTTTCTTCCAGGTCATAGCTTCTCTTTTCATCTTCCTAACAGGGACTTTCACAGAGCAGAAGTTTTTATTTTGATGAAGTCTCATTTATCAGTTTTTTATTTTGGTTGTCACATCTAAGAACTCAGGTGAAGAGTTCTAGATTCCACCTAGCCCTAGATTCCAAAGACTTCCTCATGTTTTTTTCCAAAAGTTTTACAGTTTCATGTTTTACTTTTGAATCCATAGATCATTTTGAATCAAATTTTGTATAAAATATAAGGTTTAGATGAAGGCTCATTTTCCAATAGATGTCCAGCATAATCTGTTTAAAAAAAAAAAATTCCTTTCTCCATGGAATTGCTTTTGCCTCTTTGTCAAAAATCAGTTGGGATTTTTTTTTAAAAAATCAGTTTGGTGTGTTTATGGTTATCTGTTCTCTGTTTCATTGATCTCTGTGTCTGTCCCTCTGCCAGTACCACACTGTTATGAATGATAGAGCTGTATGTAATAAGTCTTAACTTAAAGTCAAATGATTTCTTCCACTTTATTCTTTTTTAAAATCGTTTTAGCTATTCTAGTTCCTTTGCCTTTCTATATAAATCTTGAAATAAGCTTGTCTATATGTACAACAAAATTTTGCTGGGATTTTGACAGGAATTACATTATTTGTATAAATTAGTTTTGGAGAAATTGACATCTCTACTATATTGAGTCTTCCAGTCCATAGCCATGGTATGTCTCTCCATTTAATTTAGGTCTTCTTTTATTTCTTTCATGTAATTTTCAGTATATAGACCATGTACAATTTTTTTAAAATTGGTAACTTGGTATTTAACTTTTTTGGAATTATTGTAAATTATAAATGGTATTATGTTTTTAATTTTGGTTTCTACATGTTTGTTGCTTACCTGTAGAAATACAACTGATCTTTGTTTTTTATCTCATATCCTGTGATCTTGCTGAACTCACTTATTAAATCCTAGGAATTTTTAAAATAGATATCCTGGGACTTTCTAGACAATCACATATTCTGCAAATAGGGAAAGTTTTTCCTTTCCAGCCTTTTCTTGCCTTATTGCACTGGCTAGGATTTCTAGTAATATATTGAATGAGAAGTGGTGAGAACAGCCATCTTTGTCTTGATCCAGGTTTTAGGAGAAACGCATTCACTCTTTAACTACTAAGGATGATGTTAACAGCTTTAGGATCCGTAGTTATATCCTCTCTTTCTTTCTTGATATTGGCAAAGTCTGTCTTCTCTCTTTCTCTTTTTACATTTGTCATTCTTGCTAAAGATTTATCAGTTTTGTTGATCTTTTTAAAGAGTCCTCTCTGGGGTGCCTGGGTGGCTCAATTGGTTAAGCATGATCCCAGGGTCCTGGGATCGAGCCCCACATCTGGCTCCCTGCTCAGTGGAAGCCTGCTTCTCCCTTACCCTCTCCCTCTGCCCGCTCATGCTCTCTCTTGTTCACTCTCTCTCAAATAAATAAATAAAATCTTTAAAAAAAGTAAAGAATCAGCTCTGTTTCATTTATTTTCTCTGCTCTTTATTATTTCCTTTCTTCTGGTTGCTTTGGGTTCATTTTGTTCTTCTTTTGGTTTCTTAAGGTAGGGGCTTACATTATTGATATAAGACCTTTCCTCTTTTCTAATATAAGCATATAGTGCTACTAATTTTTCTTTCAGCAGTGTTTTAGGTTCATCCTACAAATGTGGATATGTTGCATTTTCGTTTTATTTGGTTCCAAGTATTTTTTTATGTCCTTTGAGACTTCTTCTTTGACCCATGGATTTAGAGTGCTTTGCTTAATTTCTAAGTATTGGGAGATTTTTTTTTCCTATTGTCCTTCTGTTACTGATTTCTAGTTTGATCCCATTGTGGTCAAGAAACATGCTCTGTTTTTAAATATGTCGAGGTTTGTTTTATGATCCAGGATACAGTCTATCTTGGTGAGCATTCCATGGGCACTTGAAGAGAATGTGTATTCTACTGTTGTGTGGAGTGTTCTGGAACTGTCTATTACATGCTGTTGGTGGACGATGTGATTGAGTTCTTCTATATCTTTGCTGATTTTCTATTTAATATGTCTACTGATAGCCATGGGAGGCATGGAACACTTTGTTGGCCCTTCTAAAACCATGGCTAAATAGTCCCATTGATCCTGGCCCTTCATAATCTGATTTATGCCTTTTTCCCTTAGTATAATAGACCTGTTGATCTCTCAGTAATATGAACTCCTTGTAGTTCACTGTTTGCATCTTGAAACCCAAAGATTTCTTCACTATTGTGTCTTTAGTTACTCCTAAAGGTAGGAGTCTTTGAATCAGTCTTTGAGTGAGTAGACTGACCTCATGCTTTCTTGAAAATATACTCCTGAAGAGAAATTAGTTTGTTTCAAGGAGAAGAAGAGGAAGTTGAATTTGAGAGATTGCTAATCATTAAGCTACAGTAAGAGGACTGCTTATGTTGGGGGAAAAGATCTGTACAGTTCTCAAGGGCAAGGGCTGTGTATTTTTGTGTTTCCCATGGTCCCTTCCTAGAAGAGTACCTTCCACATATTTGTGGAATGACTTAAAAATAAATGAATGAATACTGGGTGATGTGAGTCATCACAAAAACAAAGACGCCCACTCCCTAAACTGGTACTCTTCTCAGGCTTTATTGAGAGTCTGAAAAACCAGAAGGGTTTCCCGAGTCCGCAGTGTTTGATTACTGGCTTTATGCCAACCTAGCTGTTGTTAAATGAAATACTCAAGGAAAGAGCTCTGCCTACAAAAATGAAACCTAATTTAATTTTTAATCAAGTAAAAAATAAATTTCAGATTCTACATGTATAACAAATTGGAAAGAAATGGACCATTTCAGCCTAATACTCTGCTCTTTGCCTGAAGCTGAAGCTGGTTTAATTCACCATGACAAATTTAGATGTATTTATTACATGTACCCTCATGCTTTGTATGAAAGAAGACCATTATTTTACTTAGTCATTTTTTTCACATGTTCCATACCCAGTTTGAGCTGTGAAATGTCTTAAGTTCAGTAGCAAATTGATGACATAGAGAGTGGGTTATTGTCCATAAGTGGGATACTGTGATTTTTTTCATTAGATATTTTCTGTGGTGAGCCACAAACTGGACGGTACTGAGATTATCACTGTTTGCATAGTATATAAAATTTTTATTAGCCTATTGATTGACGTGTGTTTGAAACATTAGGAAGAGTCAACTACCTTCTTGTTGATATGCCAGAATTCTTACAGAAACTTTCTTTTTCCCCTGAATTGCTGTTAGTTTGATTCTCTTCGTATAATGACCTTCCTCTGGTATTATATTTTTTGGTAATCAAAAACCTTTATAACATGTTCAAAGGAAACCTAGCTGGACAAAGGAAAGTCAGCTGACCCAAGATGCCTATCTATAAATGGAGTTAAATGAGAATAAGATTTTTCCAACCAAGTCAAATAAGAAATGATTAGACTACAATTGTCTACTGCTTCATGTTTTCCAGGATTAATGAAATCATACTTGGGAGACATTTGTTTAAATTTGTCCGGTTCCTGTACCTCAGTTAACCAGTCCCCTGTAACACATTAAAATAATGCCAGTGTTCCTTTTACCCAGCTTGTATTTCTCCTCAGTACATGCATTGTAAACTTAGCAACATTCATAAAGATAGAGAAGAACCAACTGGATATCGTACGTGCATTTAGCAAGTCTGATGATGGCCAGAGTCCACTGTGAGAAGTGATGCCATGTGAAAATCCTCCCACATATCTGGTTTCTTATGACTGACAGGCTGCCTTTCCCAGCTGCATGGGGAAATTACCAGCTGTACCACTGACACATTGGCCGGGTGACAACCCGTAGCTGCTTCCATCCACAAATGAGGTATTTAATTTAAACGTTATGACTTCTGTTTCACATTTTGAGTGACCTCAGAACAAAATCTGGGTCAGAGTTAGCCTGTGTATAATCAGAGATTGCTTTGAGTTGTTTTTATTTTTCTCCACTTTGGAGGACTCTCCAGAGCTTGAAAATAATTTTTCTTTCCTTTCTAAATTGATCCTTTTTCCACTTGGCAAACATTCCGTTTTTCCTCTCTGCAGAAGCCAGCGTGGCTTTGCCTACCGGTCGTCTCTCTCATTTCACTTTGCCTGCGTCACTGTCTGAGTTGTCCCTGTTCCAGCCCATCACAGGCACATGGGAGCTCTGGGCCTGGTGGGGCCTCTTCCTTTCGCGGTGAAGGCTAGTGTGTTTTCCTAAGGATAACAATGTGACTACGGTGAAAACAAAAATGAACGTTGAAGGAAAAAGAATTCAGTTGTGAGGGGATGAGAAAGGGAAGCGCGACGAAAACAAAGCTGTTTCCAAAGAAAGGACGCATGTGTGGTCAGAGGCGGTGCACTTGGAGAGCCCTGGCCTTGTGGGAAAGGGCGGTGGTAGGCGCTGGCGGCTAAGTGAGCACAGAGGGGTGGGATAAAGAGAAAGCAAATCTTTGAAATGATCTTCAATTAAATATGTGATTCCTAGAGCCAGTCCCAGTTTCACAGCCTCTCAAGGGCCTATGTTAAAGTTTCAAATGAATCTGGATAGCTCTATTTTTATAGCGTCTGAGAATCAATAAAGTGCCGTTTTTGGTTAGCATTTTAAAAATCTCCCTTTGGTCTGAGGGTAAAAGGAAAAGAAGGGAACACAGAGAACACAAATAACTGAGCATGGGATGTGAGTGCTCAGGTCAAGTGCACTCATTACAGATTTGGAGATGGCTAGAACCAGAGCTGGTATGGAAGCAGCTTGGAGAGTTTTTGGAAATAAATGCAGACCGTGAACTCCTTGAGCAAAGGTAAGGTGTGTTACTCATCTTGGCAATCCAGCACCTAGTAAAGAGAAGTTGTGGAGGAGGGATATAGGAAGGAAGGAGGCAGGGAAACTATTAAAACTTAGTGATGACTTCTTAGAGCTTACTTAAGTGGGATGGAAAAAATAAAATGAAAAAAAAAAAAAGGCATTGCAGAGCTCCTCCTTGGTTAACTCTTGCACCCACTGAATTAATCCCTGGAATTCATCTAAGGATTTTTTGATAGTGTGTTTCTGAAGTGTTAAATGTTGCCTTTGTCAAAGAAAGCGAAAGGAAATGGCAGGTTTCTCATTCATCTTAAGCAGAATACTGTTGCTTTACTTTATTTTTTTTATTGAGATGAAATTCACACAACATAAAATTAACCATTTTAAAGTGTACAACTCAGTGGCATTGAGTACATTCACAGTGTTGTACAACCACCACCTATGTTAGGTTCCAAAACATTTTCACGAACAGTTGCTTTACTTTAATGCCTGAGTGTCTTGAAACCACTTAGGGCTTTTTTCTTTATAAGAGAAAGAGAGAGAGAGAGAGAGACATACATGTATACATATCTAGTCAGTGTTTTGTAACAGCCTCTGGAGACTAAATGCCATCTTCTTCATAGTCTGTCTTTTGGATTTCTCGTTTCCCTCCCCACGAGTCAGTGGGTAAAACTGTACCTATTTAGGCTAGCATTTCCTCTTTGGCAGTTGCTTTTTGGTGATTTCTTTTTCTCCTGGCCTCCTGGTATAATCCTTATTTTTTGTAGCATGAATACAGTGAAACCACCTGGTCATGGATTTCTTTTTCTTCTTTTTTTTAAAGATTTATTTATTTGAGAGAGAGCGAGCACGGGGGTGGGGGGAGGGGCAGAGGGAGAGGGAGAGAGAGAATCTCAAGTAGACTCCTGCTGAGTGCGGAGCCCGACTTTGGGCCCCATCTCACGACCCTGAGATCATGACCAGAGCCAAAATCAAGAGTCGGATGCTCAACCAACTCAGCCACCCAGGCACCCCTGGAGTTCTTTTTCTGGTGTTAGACGTGTATGAAGTTAAATCAGCTGTAGAAAACTTATTACTTCTCTACATGGAGCATGAGATTTAAGATCCTACTTACACCGGGACAGCATTTTATAGGAGATGTAAGCCACGTGCTTCCCGCCTTCCATGGAGCCTTTTTCACAGGGTCATAAGAACAAACTCTGATTTTCTCTAAGGCACGGTGGCAAATAATTATAAAATTATTCTTCAAAAGGACCTTCCAAACAGGGTTGAGGAAACTATGATTATCCTAAGTTTACTGGGGGAATGAGTAAACACCTTACAGATTTCAAACGTGGCTTACAGAGAAAGATATTTTAGCATTATTGTTTAGAGGAGTGGAAAGGGTTGGATTCCAAACAGGTTAGAGAGCTTGCACTGATATTGCACACTCTTAAAAATAGCAAGAAGTTCCCTGCTGATAAGACCTTTGAATTACAGAAAGAACATGTTGTGACTGATCATTCCTTTTTAAGAAATGTGAATACTTGATTTATAAGTTTCATATGTTTATGATGTCAAAATTTCCATATTCTGTCATAAAAAATGAAATCTGCAGTGGGATCAGCTGTAGAATTGCAAAGGGCAGCAAATTCCATTTGTTAGGAGAATACCGTTTTACGTTCTTGGTCTTCCTGATTTCACACTTAAGCCATTTATACAAATCTTTGACAAAGCAATTTTTAAAAAATATTTACTGCTGACAGTTTGTGAAAACAAGTTTGCTCTTATGGGCCAAATAATTGCTTTTCTGTAAAGACAGGTGTCACATGCTCAGATCAATTGTGTCCACATCTTCAGAGCTCCAGATGCTGTTTATCAAAAGATTTGCTTACACAATACAGGATTTTGTAGATAGTCTTGTTAGTGGAGGCGGCACCCAGCGCTCAGGAGACTGGATCTGGTGCTGTTTCATTATTCCTAAGCCAACTGTCCTGTTTGAGCTTTTTAAGGAGCCATGATTCACCGCTGTGAAGTCACATGGGAAGAAAAAATTCCTCACTTCTCCCTGCCAAAGGAAGACAGAATTGGGGTGGGATGGGCGCTAGGAGTCGGTGGAGGTATAGAGTTCCCTCCTGTCTGTGGGAGCTGGGCGGGGCCTCTATGTGGCCAACTGCCAATCTTCAGCTCACACAAGAAGAGTTCCCTATTTTTTTTTATAGGTTTCATCAAGAACTCCCCCTGACTATTTGTTTTACATTTTTTCTTTAAATTTCCATATTACTGTTTTCTCTGGTCTGCATTCATTTGTCATACCTTAGTTGTGGTATGGGAGAAAAAATGCCATATTGGGAATCAGGAGATTTGGGTTTTACTCTCAGCTTTGTCAATAATTAGGTGTGTGACTTGAAGCTAATCAGTCAGCCTCTCTGAGCTTAGCTTCTCCTCCTATCAGATGGGAATGATATGAAGAATAGTAGAAGGAGCACAGATGTGTCAGGTCTACTTGCTTTTAAACAGGCCACTCTCTCCGCCAGGAAGGTGATTTCCCTACCATTCAAAACCACTAACTCCTGTTCGCCTCCTGCCAGGATGACTTAACGTTCCTTGCACTTCCTGCACCTCATAGGGTCATAGAGTGGAAGCCCAAAACATGTTCTTAAAATTAGGGTGGTTACATAGCTCTTAGAGTCTGTCTGGGGTTCTTCATGGTTTATTTAAGGAACACTTATCACTTATATACATGCATCCGAAAGCTCGGTTACACACCTCCCATCCTGTCCTACCCAATAGCCTTCTCTCTTCTGTCTCTTTTCATACCTTGACCATTCTTTCTTTCTTCTTCTCACTCATTCACACCCCCAACCTCCCATTGGGATCATCTTCCCCTTGACATCCTCCCCTACCTTGCTTTCTTTACGGAGACCCTAGGGTTTGGCCTCTTAACCTCCACTCTTGGGCAGCTACCTTGATCAGCTTCTATTGCAGAAACTATTCTTTTCCCTCGGGTCTATTGAGAAATAGAACTCAGTTTTAATTTTTGACAATTCTCTCCATTTTTTTTCTGTCCCTGGACCTGGCACACTCACCTTTGTTGTAAGGGCTTTCTTGCTGTTGGCTATAGGAAGCAGATAGATGTTGACAAAAAATATAAGCATTATGGGGGGCACCTGGCTGGCTCACGCAGTAGAGCATGTGATTCTCAGTCTCAGGGCTGTGAGTTCGAAGCCCACGTTGGGGATATACGTTACTTAAAAAAAAATTTTTTTTTAATTATAAGCAGTATGGGAGTTAGATACGTAAGAGCTTATGGATTACTGATGGACTTCATTCAAATATGAATTGGATAAGGTCTTTCTGAGTGCCTTTTCTTTGTCTACTTCAGTGAACCCTTTTTTTATTTCTAAGACAAGCACTCCTCAGGCCTCCTGACTTTTCTATCAGCTAATTCTGAAGCAGACTGATGTTCCTTGGGCCACATGTGGATACAAACATGTTTTTTCTTATTCATATAGTTAGTTGGTCAGTATTTGGACCATGTAGTTAATCAGTGTATTTCAGATTGCACAAAAAACCCATATGTCTGGCTCTTTTTGAAATATTGGAGGGGAGGATATTAGCCAGAGCTCAGTAGTGACTTCCCATCCAGGATACGTGCTCTCTCTGGTCTCTTACCACTGTTTCACTTAGGTGGGTTCCATCAGTGGACCACGTTTGTGTCCACCCTTCACACTTTTTTCTGAGGACCTTTATGGGTGGTAGCAGTGGGAAGGGGTGACTTGTCGATCTCATACACATCATGGAGGACTAGATGCAGGCCATATAAGCGAAGACAGTAGGCTTATTGTGCACAGTAACAGGGCAAACCTGCTATCCCTGAGCCCTTCCTATTTAGAGTCCTGGAGCCGCCACTGCTGGTGTGGAAGAGTAGTTAATACTTACTAGATTACTTATTATCTTTGTGGATCTCTAGATACAAAGATCGATGTGGATCCTCATATTTCCCTTCCTCAGTCACAGTAAGTCATCCCCTGGTGGAGAATCCACTTGTACACCTTGAACCATAAACATATACAGATAATACCTTAGCAATAATTTAATCTCACATGCTTTACTTATTTTTAATTTTTAAACTTTTTTTAGAGAGAGCGAGAATGGGGGCAGGAGGGTAGAGCAGAGGAAGAGGGAGAGAGAGAGAAGGCTCCACACTCAAGCACGGAGCCCGATGCACGGCTTGATTCCCTGACCCAGAGATCATGACCTGAGCCAAAATCAAGAGTCAGCTGCCACTCAACCAGCTGAGCCACCGAGGCACCCCCTCCCCCCCCCCACTGTCTTTTAAAAGCTTAGATTAAATAGAGTCAAGAGGGGGAATGCCTTGTCCAGAGTCTTGGGATTAATAGCAAAGCATGAACAAGAAAAACCAGTTCTTCTCACTCCCAGCTCCAGGCTCAGCTCTAGGCCACACTACAAATGAAATAGATTTCTCTGCCCTCTAAGGGTAACCAAGTATATACTCTTTACAGGGAACAGAGGAAATGGGCTTGGACAGCACACAGACTGGGGTTCAGAATCTAGGTCTGCCATTCTGATATTTGGGCAAGCTTAAGTAAGTTGTTTAATCTCCATAAACTTCCTTTTCTTCATCTGTAGAAGAGGGACCATAATGCCTACTTCATGGTCTATGTGAACAAAACTAGGATGTGCAGAAGGGGCTTCCGTGGTAGGTTCATAGGTCTTCCTCCGCCCCCTTTGTCACTAGGTTAAATATTCTCTTCCAAAAATTGAGAGGCTAACAAAGAGTTAATATTTTTAAATTTAAGCCAAGGAATGTCTGCACATTGCCCAGCTTGGATGATGTGGTATGCTTAACTGTTTTCATGTTGATTTTCATGCCACAGTGAGCCCCTTCAGGCATGAAAACAACCAAGGATTATTTGCTTCTCTGTTCTTTCTTTTTTGGCTCTCTTGTTGTATTTTCATCACAGTCTCCAGCCCTTCCAAAAGCAGTCTGTCAGGATTTACCAGTGAATCTCAGCTTTCTTCTGCTCGGCCACCATTCAAGGGCATCCTAAATCTGCCCCTCTCAAAGAGGAGCTCATTGGCATGGGCCCGATTCTCAGTTACATAACTCATTTCCTCATTTTCTAGAAGCTTCTTCTGAGCTTTGCTTTGCACTGTCATTCCATCCAGATCTTTCCCTTCTGTGAACTCCTCTTCAACTTCTTTTTTTTTTTTTAAGATTTTATTTATTTATTTGACAGAGAGACACAGCGAGAGAGAGAACACAAGCAGGGGCAGAGGGAGAGGGAGAAGCAGGCTTCCCACAGAGCAGGGAGCCCAGTGCAGGGCTTGATCCCAGGACCCTGGGATCATGACCTGAGCTGAAGGCAGACGCTTAACGACTGAGCCACCCAGGCGCCCCACTCCTCTTCAGCTTCTAAGTTAGCATTTAATTGTTCTCTAGTCATCGTAGCTCCATTACTTTTCTCCTTCCCCAGATTAGATTGTGAGCAATTTAAGGTCCAAAAACAGTCTTCTGGCTTTATCATGACCCACTATGGAGTTTAGCAATGTGTCAGGTGCTTAGCGAGGTCTTTGATTAATAACTGGCTTGTAGGGAACTGGAACACACCATGACAGAAATTAGCAGCTCCTGATCCCAGCTCCCACTGGAACACTGCACTGTCTTCCTCCTTGGTCAGCTAAATATCTCCTCCTTAACTACCACCCTCTTGTCCCTCTTGATCCCACTGAAGGCGAATGGAATTCAGGGGCCCCTTGAACTGCTTCCTGGCTCATCTTTATTAGTGGGACTCCCTCCCTACTAGCCAGGTATGCCATGTCCTCTTACTTATCAGAGAGCACAGGACCTTGGACCTCCCCTCCTCTAAGAGTGCCATGGCAAGTTCAAAACCACTCAGTTCCCTTCAGATTGAAAAGGATTAGGAAACATAACCAAGCCTTAGGAACTCAGGTCTTCCTTCATTGCCATTCTGCCAAAACGCCCACTTGATTCTTAAGGAAAATGTTATTCATTGAATCATTTTTTATTTTTTAAGAGGATCTGCAACCATCTATGTCAGATTGCTTGCTTTTGCCATTTCCTTAGATCACAAGACCTAGATATCAGAGCAGGATTTTACTGATCATAATCTGAATGCCTATCCTTTGAAGTTATTTATTTCTGAATTTGTTACTATTTTTTAAAGTTATTATTATTTACAAATGGTTATAATTATTTGTAATTAAATTATTCACAAATTTGTTACTATGTTTCATTGAATAACTGTGGTGAGCTGGGCACTGTGGATGGTGGAGATGACTATGAAACATGGATGGCATTTATGTTCAGAGGAGTATAGAATCTAGGAGATGGGACACCTGGGTGACTAAGTTGGTTAAGCGTCCAACTCTTGGATTCGGCTCAGGTCATGATCTCATGGGTCGTGGGATTGAGCCACATTTTGGGTTCCGTACTCAGTGGGGAGTCTGCTTCCCCCTCTTCCTCTCCCTCTGCCCCTGCCCCTGCGTGCGTGCACGTTTTCTCTCTCTTTCTCAAATAAATAATAAATCTTTTTTTTAAACAATTCTTTTTTTTTTTTTAAGATTTTATTTATTTATTTGACAGAGAGAGACACAGCGAGAGAGGGAACACAAGCAGGGGGAGTGGGAGAGGGAGGAGCAGGCTCTCTGCTGAGCAGGGAGCCCGATGCGGGGCTTGATCCCAGGACCCTGGGACCATGACCTGAGCCGAAGGCAGATGCTTAACCAACTGAGCCACCCAGGCGCCTCATAAATAAATAAATCTAAAAAAAAAAAAAGAATCTAGGAGACAGGCATGGCCCCAAGTCCAAGGCTAGGAAGGAGGGATCATGTGGACTGGGAACGGAACTGACTTGCCTCACGGTTCAAGCCAGAAACACCAGTGTGATTATTTGGAGGTATTTTAAATCCTTGGCCCTCTTTTGGAGGTGAGAGCAGGTTAATGAGCCATTATCCCATTATTCCCAGCTGCACAGACTACATAGTAAAGAATATGGCATGAGGTTCAGGATGTCTGTCAGAATGATTCCACAAGGCAGGAGTATCGAATATACTTCAAAGAACCCAGAACAAATAGCCCTTTAGGTCAGTTTTTAAATCAATAGCAGATCAGGCACTACAAGAGGAAGCCTGTTTCCCAGCCAAACAGTGAACAATCCAAAAAGTCCAGGCTCCCACAGTCTCTGGGGAGTAATTAGAACTTGTTCAGTAATCAGCTAATTTGGATTTCTGAGAATGATTCTAAACACAAAATGATAAAAGTTGGGTAAAGTAAACCATTGCTTTCTAATCGAATCACATAATTCAATTAGAGAATCATAAAGTTAGAAGTGCTGGAGGGTATTTTTGGTGGGGTTTTTTTTGTTTTTTTAAGGAAAAGTTATTTAAAAGCAATGCTATTAAAATAAAAACGACTCCCGGCTAAAAATATACGGTAAAACATTTATCTCACTAGGGACCTGAAAAAAGTTAAGTATCCAAGTTGGAGTCTAGCCCTCATTAGAGTAATAAATTAGTTTTGGAACTCTGAAGTCATTATTTGATTTCTTTTGTCTGCATAGCCAGTTCAGATTTGGCGGGATTGTTTGCCTTATTTGTTGGCAAAACACTAAACATCCAGGTTGGTTGCTGTGTTTTTATTATAAAGCACAGGAAAATTACTTTCATCAGAAGAAATGAAGGGTTAGGATAAATTGTGAGTAAACAAGAGTTTGGGTCAAGTTCAAAACGGCCTCTATTTATCCTACACTGGAAAAATGAGACAATTCTATATTTACATTTAGCAACCCTAATACTTGTAATGAACGGGAAAGATTCTTCTGTATTGTTTGCTTAATTTTGTTTTGTTGTTTAATCAACAATACAGACACAAGAAAGGGTTGAACGATATCTTACCAGATGATACTTTTTCCTGTAATATCATTTTTGATCTTTAACTTTCCTTCCAACTTTAAGAGTTTTTGATTCTTTTTTTTTTAAGATTTTATTTATTTATTTGACGGAGAGAGAGAAAGAAAGCGAGCACAAGCAGGGGGAGCGGGAGAGGGAGATGTAGGCTCTCCGCTGAGCAGGACCCTGGGATCATGACCTGACGCGAAGGCAGATGCTTAACCGACCGAGCCACCCAGGTGCCCCAAGAGTCTCTGGTTCTTGATTCTAAAGTGATGTACTAGGAAATTCCACCAAAGAAGGGCTGCTTGGAACAGGCCCAGCTGGCGCTGGAGCATAGATGTTCTCAAGAGGGGAACCCGGTATGTGATGATATAGTATGTGACTAACTTACAGAATATTGCCTGACTAGAGGTCCCTCAGAACTTTCCCTAACTCTGCTAATACACCCTCGGGGACCACCAAATCTGGCATTTGCATGTCTTAGTAACAAATATGGAGAACTAATTATTATTTAATGAGCAGCAAATTCTTACTGAGCTCTCCTACAATAACCTGGTAGCTTACTCTAATAGGAGAAAATGACTATAAAATAGTTCATAAAAGTTTAGTTCCAACTCCACTTCTGATTGAGTTTGATGGTATTATTTCCCTAAACTAGAGATTTGGGGTTACCATGACATTCACCAAAAGATCCAAATCACATTTACGTGAAAGTTCATATGATGAAACAATAATGAAATTAAGTTGGGTTAAATGTTTTCATTATTTTTTATTTTTATCACTTTGATTCATTAAAAGTGAAGACTGAAACAATAATCAAATTTAGTTTGAATTTCAATGATAAGGGATGATAGAGAATCTTAATCCTGTTTTATACGGAAGTAATGGGGATCTGTAAGTTACTAGGCTAATTTAGATGCCTGCACCATCCCTCATTCTTTCCTGAGTTGGTTTTCTGATTATTGTGTGGCCAGATCAGCACACAGTAATCTAAATATATGGTCAAAACAATTCCTCTGACTTTATTCAGTTTCTTTGTTTATATAATGAAGAATTTTGCTTGTTTTTATTTCTGCTAGGCCCTGTTGGAATTTGAATCCTATCTTCCAAATTTGTACAACTTTTCACTAACTATGGAATGATATTCTGATATTTTTTCCCTTCCAGTCAGCAAGAACTTCCTTTTCTTTGTAGAACTCAGAATAGCAAAAAGAACTAACTCATCCTTGTGGTATTTCTAAATCCATAATCTACAAATGAGTAGCTAATGGCTACCTTAGCTAATAGATAGCTAATAGAAATACCAGGAAACTAGCTTGTTTCTTTCTCTCATGTTTTTAAATAGATTTCATTTTTTAGAGTAGTTTCAGGTTTATAGCAAAATTCAGCAGGAGGCACAGAAATTTCCCATGTACCCTCTGCCCCCACCGGGCATAGCCTCTCTCATTATCAGTGTCCCCCACCAGAATGGTACATTTGTTACAACTGATGAACCTACACTGATAAATCATTATCACCCACAGTCCATAGTTTACATTATCTTTCACTCTTGGTGTTGTACATTCTGTAGGTTTTGACAAGTGTATAATGACATGTATCTAGCATTTTAATGTCATACAGGATGGTTTCACTGCCTTAAACATCTGTGCTCTGCATATTTATACTTAGTATGTACCCATTCTTATGGGTTGTTTTATTTGCATTTCCCTAATGACATATGATGTGGAACATCTTTTCATATCCTTATTTGCCATCTATCTGTCTTTTTTGATGAAGTGTCTGTTAAGATCTTTGGTCCATTTGTTCTTTAAAAAAAAAAAAGATTGATTTATTTATTTATTTGGCGGGGGGACAGCACTAGCAGGAGGGGCAGAGGAAGAGGGAGAGAGAATCTCAAACAGACTCCACTGAGCGTGGAGCCTAATGCAGGGCTTGATCCCAGGACCCTGAGATCATGACATGAGCTGAAACCAAGAGTCGGATGCTTAACCGACTGCACCACACAGGCACCCCTGGTCCATTTCTTAATTGGTTTGTTCATTTTCTTATTGTTGAGTTTTAAAAGTTTTTTGTATATTTTGGATACCAGTCCTTTACCAGGTATGTTTTTTGTAAATATTTTTTCCCAGTCTCTGGCTTCTCTTTTCATTCTCTTGACAATGTCTTTTGAAGAACAGAAATTTTTTATTTTATTGAAGTCCAGCTTATCAGTTATTTCTTTCATGGATCATACCTTTGTTGTTATCTCTAAAAAGTCACCAGCAAACCCAAGGTCACCTGGATTTTCTCCTATGTTATCTTCTAGGAATTTCATAGTTTTGCATTTTAAATTTAGGTCTATAATACATTTTGAGTTAGTTTTTATGAAGAGTGTAAGATCTGTATCAAGATTCATTTTTTTGCATGTGGATATCCAGTTGTTGAAAAAACTATCTTTGCTCCATTGTGTTCCTTTTGCTCTTTTGTCAGATATCAATTGACCCTATTTATGTGGCTATATTTCTGGCTCTCTGTTCTGTTCTTTTAATCTATGTGTCTATTCTTTCACCAATATCACACTGTCTTGATTACTATAGTTTTATAGTAACTCTTGAAGTTGGGTAGTGTTAGTCCTCCAACTTTGTTCTTCTTCAAGATTGTGATGGCTATTCTGTATCTTTTGCCTCTCTATTTAAACTTTAAAATCGATTTGTTGATATCCATAAAATAATTTGCTGGGATTTTGACTGGGATTTCCTTGAATCTGTAGACCAAATTGGGAAGAAATGACATCTTGACAATATCAAGTTTTCCTATCCATGAAGATGGAATATCTCTCCATTTATTTTATTCTTTGATTTTGTTCATCAAAATTTTATAGTTTTCTTCATATAGACAGGTCTGTACATATTTTGTTAGATTTATACCTAAGTATTTCATTGTTTAGGGTGCTGATATAAATGGTAATGTGTTTTTAATTTCAAATGTCAGTTGTTCAGTAGGAAAGTGATTGACTCTTGTGTATTAACCTTATATTCTGTAACCTTGCTATGATCACTTATTCTAGGAATTTTTTGGTCAGTTCTTTCAGATATTCTACCTAGATGATCATGCCATCTGCAAAGACAGTTTTTTATTTCTTCCCTCTTAATCAGTACACCTTTTATTTCCTTATCTTATTACATTGGCTAGGACTTCTAGTACAGTGTTGAAATGGAGTAATGAAAGGGGACATCCCTGCCTTGTTCCTGATCTTAGTGGGAAGACTTCTAGTTTCTCACCATTAAGTATGCTAGCTGTAGGTTTTCTGTAGATATTTTTTATCAAATTGAGGAAGTTCTTATCCCTACTTTACCAAGAGCTTTTATCATGAATGGGTGTTGGATTTTGTCAAATGCTTTTTCTCCATCTATCCACATGATCATGTGATATTTCTTCTTTAGCCTGTTAATATGATACATTACATCATTTGGTTTTCAAATGTTAGAGAGCCTTGCATGCATGGGATAAATCCCACTCGATTATGATGTATTGTCATTTTTAAACATTGTTAGATTTGATTTGCTAATATTTTATTGAGGACTTTTGCATCTCTCTTGATGAGAGATATTGGTCTATAGTTTTCTTGTAATGTCTTTGGTTTTAGTATAAGGGTAATTCTGGTATCATAGAATGAGTTAGGAAGTATTCCTTCTACTTCTGTCCTCTGAAAGAGATTGCAGAGAATTGGTATAATTTCTTAAAAATATGGTATAATTCATGAATTTCCATGTCATCCTTGCAGAGGGGCCATACTAATCTTCTCTGTATCATTCCAGTTCTGGTGTATGTGCTGTCAAAGCGAGCAGTTTCTCTTTTAAGGGAAAAAAAAAATGCATTTTCAACAATGAAAATGCTCTGAATTTCCCAATACTACTTTCCACTTTTTTGGGTACAACTTCACTGTGTGTATCAATGATAAAGATGGCTGCATTTCAACTTTATACTTTAGTGAATGGAATATATATGTACTACAACCAAGATATCGCTTAGGAGAGGGGGTGGGGATGATTGAGGACAAGTCTAGGCTGAGTCCTATGTTTCTGATTTGGGTAAATGAGTGAAATGATCTTAAGGGAAAGGCTCTCAGCTTTTCCCCATTGAGGATGATATTCACTGTGGGTTTTTCATAGATGGATTTTATGAACTTGAGGAATGTTCCCTCTATCCCTATACTCTGAAGAGTTTTAATCAGGAAAAACTGCATCAGTTGAGAGGACCATATGGTTCTTCTCTTTCTCTTATTAATGTGTTCTATCACATTGATTGATTTGCAAATGTTCAACCACCCTTGCATCCCGGGGATAAATCCTGCTTGGTTGTGGTGGATGATCCTTTTAATGTATTGTTGGATCCTATTAGCTAGGATTTTGTTGAGAATTTTGGAATCCATAAAGGAAACAGTCAATAAAACAAAGAGGCAACCCACAGAATGGGAGAAGATACTTGCAAATGACACTACAGATAAAGGGCTGGTATCCAAGATCTATAAAGAACTTCTCAAATTCAACACCTAAAAAACGAATGAGTCAAAAAATGGGCAGAAGACATGAATGGACACTTCTCCAAAGAAGACATACAAATGGCTAACAGACACATGAAAAAATGTTCATCATCATTAGCCATCAGGGAAATTCAAATCAAAACCACATTGAGATACCATCTTACACCAGTCAGAATGGCAAAAATTGACAAGGCAAGAAACAACAAATGTTGGAGAGGTTGTGGAGAAAGGGGAACCCTCTTACACTGTTGGTGGGAATGCAAGTTGGTACAGCCACTTTGGAAAAGTGTGGAGGTTTCTCAACAAATTAAAAATAGAGCTACCCTTTGACCCAGCAATTGCACTCCTGGGTATTTACCCCAAAGACACAGATGTAGTGAAAAGAAGGGCCATATGCACCCCAATGTTCATAGTAGCAATGTCTGCAATAGCCAAACTGTGGAAAGAGCCGAGATGCCCTTCAACAGATGAATGGATAAAGAAGATGTGGTCCATCTATACAATGGAATATTACTCAGCCATCAGAAAGGATGAATACCCAACTTTTACATCAACATGGATGGGACTGGAGAAGATTATGCTAAGTGAAATAAGTCAAGCAGAGAAAATCAATTATCATATGGTTTCACTTATCTGTGGGACATAAGGAATAGCATGGAGGACATTAGGAGAAGGAAGGGAAAAAGGAAGGGGGGGAAATCAGAGGAGGAGATGAACCATGAGAGACTATGGACTCCAAGAAACAAACAGGGTTTTAGAAGGGAGAGGGGAGGGGGGATTGGTTAGCCTGGTGATGGGTATTAAAGAGGGCATGTACTGCATGGAGCACTGGGTGTTATATGCAAACAATGAATCGTGGATCACCACATCAAAAACTAATGATGTATTGTATGGTGACTAACATAACATAATAAAATAAAATTTTAAAAAAAATGAGTGAAATGAAGGTTTAGCTTTAGATACATGCTGAATTTCTGCCGCCTTTGGAAGTGGGGACATCCCAACGGGCCAGTGGCTGTACTGTCAAAGCACAGAGAACAATCTGGATTAAAACATTGATTTGGCAACAGTTGAAGGGGATGGTTATCTAAGAAGATATTTAGGAAAGCTTTCCTATGTAAAGTCCATTCAAGAAGATAGAGTTAAAAGCGTTGGGAGGATGGATCTAGGAGGAAGAAATGTAAGGCCAGGATGGCAGTGAGGGTGCAAGAGAGAATTGGTTATTAGAGGCACTAACTACAAGATTACTGTCTTTTTTCCTCTTTGTGAATGTTGAAGGCTCATTCAAAGTTAAGACTTATAACTTCAAGTTTATTATTACTATTTCTGATTATCTGGCTTAATAATTTCAGATGCCCATTAAAGTCCAGAGACTATAGTGTATAGCTTTTTATTTTGGAATCATTTAAAATTTACACTAAAGTTGCAAAAATAGTAGAGACTTCCTATATATCATTTCATCCAGCTTCCACTAGTGTTAGCACCTTTTGTAACCATAGTACAGTTATCACAACCAGGATATTAACAGCGGTACAGTACTATTAACTGAATTACAGTCTTTATTTGGATTTTACCAGTTTTTTCACCATTGTCCTTTTTTTGTTCCAGATCCAACCCAGGATCCTACACTGCAGTTAGTTATCAGAGCTCCTTCGTCCTCTACTTTATGACATTTCTTCAGTCTTTTCTTGTCTTTCATAACCTTTACACTTTAGAAAGGTACTAATCAATTATTTTGCACACAAAAGAGGCTACTGTAGTATGTATCCTGGGATTCATTCTTACACTATTTAGGAATGAAAGTTTTAGGTTTTCTAAAGACTATTTCATGTTTGTGAAGATCCTGATGTTTACATACAGCTGCAATTATTGTGATGTCTTACTTCCGTGGGGATCTGTAGTTATTTGCAAATTCCTGTTCCCTCCTTTACTACAAGGAAATGATGTATCTTCTGTCCTATTTAGTACAGCAGTCTCTCTGTCTCCAGTAATGATATGTGAAGGATCAGGTGAGGAATAACTTAGTGCCTATACAGTTCCTAAGTTAATACATTTTTACTTTATAAGTCATTTTGAAAGCCTTATACAGGTTCCTCAAAATGTTAATCATAGAATTACTATATGATCCACCCAATTTCACTCCTGGGTATACCCAAAATAATTGATAGCAGGGGCTTAACCAGGTATTTGTACACCAGTGTTCATAGCACAGTAGCCAAAAGGTGAAACAACCCAAGTGTCTGTCAACAAGTAAATGGATACCAAAATGTGGTAGATACATATAATAGACTATTATTCAGCCATAAAGGGGAATGAAATTCTAATATATGCTACAATATCTATAAACCTTGAAAATGTTGTGCTAAATGACATAAGCCAGACAAAAAGGAAAAATATTGTATAATTACAGTTATAATTCCAATATAATTCAGTTATGTAATTCTAATAGGCAAATTCATAGAGACAGAAAGTAGAATAGCACTTACCTGGGGCTGGAGGAGGGGAAAAGGGGAGTTAGTGTTTAATGACTGCAGAGGGGTTTTTTTTTGTTTTTTGGTATGATAAAAAAATTCTGGAAATGGTAAGTAGTGATGGTTGCACAACATTGTAAATGTACTTAATGCCACTGAATTGTACACTTAAAAATGGTTAAAAGGGTAAATTCTATGTTATATATATTTTACCACAATTTTTAAAAAGCCTTAAATAACCATAACTTTCCTGCCCCCCCCATTTGTTGGATTATTTTAATCCAATATATATTTTTTTCATATTTCACAGATTAGATTTTTCCTGAGAAACCTTAAATAGAATTATTATAGTAAAGCTGACATTATAAAAATTGTATTTCATCTATCATTAGAAATTTGAAAAAGTGTTATCTCCAATTTATTTGAATGTAAGATAAATTCTGGTACTGGTGATTAATTAGATGAAGATCAGTAATATTAGAAACATAAGCTTATTCTGACTAGAAGTTCAGTTTACTTGTTGGCTTGGGTTTCATGATGACCATTCTTACAAAGTTTAGTTTCTGAGTGATCTACCTGTAGAACATACCACTTCTGTTCATCAACCTCATGCCAGTATGCCTCACATTCTCCAGAAGTAAAGAGTGAGATACATGCTTAACTGCAGGGACTAGGGACATGCAGATTAATGAGCTTCAGATTTGTCACACAGTTTGCTAGCTTGTTGAGTGTCATGAATTCCATCAGAATAACATGGGAGAGGGAAGAAGTAATTTCTCAAAAGAAGGGAATGCTGGGTAAAACAAAGATGTCTACCATATCAGGTCAGTTCATTAATTCATTAAATGAATATTTATTGAGCATCTGTTATGTGCTAAGCACTGTTCTAAGGGCTTGGGATACATCAGGTAACAGACAGATGTCCCTGCTCTCGTAGTTTATCTTCAAGCTGGTCTGGCCAGCTGCAAAAGCTTGTTGGAACTTGAGCAGCCAATAGAAGTGACATAAAGTGCTTAGACATCTGAAGTTAATCTGTCCCTTATTTCTTGGTCAGTCACTTGAGGCCATTGCATTAATGGTGGATAGCAAGCTAGTGTTTGTGCCCTAGTGATGTCTTTGTAGAGTTCTGCTGTGGCTTCCAAAGTTTCAGACCAGTGGATGGTGTCACTGTGGTTCAAGAGTCTCTAGCATCTAGAATGGAGAGATGAACTGGCACTGTTTCAGCCCCAGGACACAGCATGTTGGCAAGAGCCAGTCAAGTTATTTCAGGGTTTCAGTCTTGGACCAAAATGGGATGAAAAATCTGGAGCCTAGATGGAATTATCCATACAGTGGGACTCAAGCAGAGGTTCATTGGATACACAGGAATGCAGGGGCTTTCCACACACACATCAGATCTATGCTTAAGGGAGAAATACTAACTCCAGTTTATGGGCCAAGCCCCTGGAAAGGGTGGCATACCTGCCAGTCTTGGTTAGATTGACTTGGGACATGGGCAGGCCCAGTCTGTTAAGAGAAAAATGTCTTCAGACAAGAAATGACTGTAGAATGGCAGTAAGCACACACTGTCAGCAAACAAAAATAATTGTGAGTGTCTATTAACCAGACCCACATTTTCATTTAATCCTCAAAACAAAAACAAAGGAAAAAAAGGCAGTGAGATCAGAACTGTAGTTGCAAGTATTAAAAATTCAGATTTACCTTGCTTAAACAAACAAAAAATTTCAATATTGGCAATACAGTGATGATTAAGACAGATCCTCCCCTGCTCCCTTCTCCATCCTAATCTCACTGTGTGGAGTGATAACGCTTTCCCCTTTTGGGGATATTAGGAGATTGTTTCAGTTCTGGAAATCACATTTAGTTCTAGGCACCACACTTTTAAAAGGCCACTGACAAATTGGAACATGTTCAGAGGAAAATGACCCAGATGATGAGGGAATATGAAACCAAGTTATATGAGAAACAGTTGGAGGAAGTAGGGAGATTTTAGCTTGAAGAAGAGAAGATTAACCAGAGAGTATTACAGAGACCACAGTTTTTAGATTCTGGAAAAGATACTACACAGGCTAGGGATTTATCATTCTCTACCTACTGGAGCCTCCCAGAACAAGGGCCACTGTGGAGAAGATAAAGGAAGAACATCAAAAAGAACTTGATAAAAATCAAGGGCCATGCCAAAAGAAATGGACCTCATTGGAGGCGTATCCCAAGGCCCACATCTCTGGAGTTATTCTAACAGAGGATGTCAGTCAGTGCCTGCTCACATTGTACTTCCTCCATGGGTCTTTTCAGATCCCCCACGGCTAGTAATATGTCTTTCCCTTGTTCTCCCTTTGTACTTTTACCTCTCTGAGGTGCTTCCATGATTTGCCTTGTATTTTAGTTCCATTTATATGTGTCTATCTCTCACTAGTGATTCTCAACCCTTTCAACATAATGTATCCTTTATATAACAAATACTTTATAATATGCCCTTTCCTATCCTGAACTGCAACTCAGAGTTAATATAACCCTCCTCTGCATCACAGAATTCCAAAAATGCAATATAATGCCCTAGTTGTAATACAAAGGAGAAATAAAAAGAAAGTAATTAATAATCACATTACATGTTTTACAGTATCTCCAGGCATGACCACACGAGAAGACACAATCAGGTAGATAGATTAGAATGTGGAGTCACCATGATTAGGACAGCCATAATGCAGACTGATGCAGGTGCATTGTATTGGTAAGTCAAAAACTGTGTGGCTTTGCTGCCTGTCATGTAATTATCTTTATTCTTGTTTTTTTTTTAATTTATACCTTTTTTATTTTAAAATATATATAACAGGAGCACCTGGGTGGCTCGGTCGTTCAAGCCTCTGACTTTAGCTCAGGTCATGATCTCAGGGTCCTGGAATTGAGCCCCACGTCAGGCTCCCCACTCAGTGGGGAGTCTGCTTCTCCCTCTCCCTCTGCCCATCCCCCTGCTTGTGTGCTCTCTGTCTCTCTCTCAAATAAAATCTTTAAATATATATATTGTATATATATATAACATATATATATGTTAAAATTGACCATTCTAACTATTTTTAAGTAGACAGTTCTGTGGCATTTAAGTACATTCCCATTGTGGTACAACCATCGCCGCTCCCCATCTCCAGAACTTTTTCAACTCCCCCAATTCATGATGTAATTTTCCTAAGTAGTGAACAGCTAGCTCTTGGTAAAGGTCCAAACAAAACAAAGTATAGTCTTTGCTCAGTTCCCATGGTAGTTCTATTTGGGAACATTCAATGTGTATATGAAACATGCAAAAAATGTTTTTTATCTTTCTATGTGAAAGAGAATTAGGTTCTAAGCTCAAATAATTATAAGTGGAATATCACCTATATGGACATCCAGTGGGACACAGGATAGTGCTTTGCTGTCTTAAACAGTCCCAAATATTACAGAATGTCTGTATCCATGGCCCTTGTCCACTAAGCGCAAATAACATCCCCCCACCCCTGTCATTGTCACAACCAGAAATGATCCTATTAGTTTCCCAATACATTGTCACCATTAAGAACCAGACTATACAGTACATAAACTCCAGGAAGGCAAGACCCAGTTTTGTTCTCTTATAACCTCCTTAGTACCTGCTACAAAAGCACTCTGTTTGTTAAAGTTGAGAATGCCGTAGAGAGGATGCTCAGATATCCTTCAGGTTGTCTCTTAACTCAGCTTTTCTAAAACTGAACTAAGGTGTCATCTTCCTTTTCTCTACCCCCACTCCCAGCCTGTCTTACCTCCATCATTGTTAGTCTTTACAACAATCTGAAGCGTTAGCAACTGTGGACTCCCCTCCCTCACTGCACACATCCAGCTGGTCACCAGATCTTTTCACCTCTGTCTTTCGTCCCTGGCCTCTATTTCCCCTGCTCCAGCCTCCTTTTATGTCTTCACCCAGGCTATTGTAATAGCCTTGTTTCCCACCCGCATACTCTCCCCGCTTCAAATACACACTCTGGGCACTCCACACACACGCCAAGCCCTCCATGCTTTTGTAGTATAGCTTCCTGTGCCTAGAGCAGTGTTACCTTTTTTACCTAGAAAACTCCACCTCGTGCATCAAGACCTGGCTTAAATGTCTCCTCCTCAGCTCCCAGACCGAAGACAGAATTACTCAGTCTGTTTCTCTGTTCATATCTTTGTTGTGGCATTTCTTGCATTAAACTTTATTTGTCCACATGCCCGTGGTCTCTGCCAGACTGAGTTCCTTGAGTAGAAGTTAATTGCTCAGGCTTTGGAGACAATGGCTAGAGTTTGAAGGTCACGTGATTTAACAGTTCCGTGGTCCTGGGCAAAGCCCTTGATCTCTTGAAGCCCCCCCCCCCCCAGTTTTCTTATCTGTAAAATGGGGATAATGTGGGGCACCTGGGTGGCTCAGTTGGTTGGGCAGCTGGAGTCCCGGGATCGAGTCCCGCGTCGGGCTCCCTGCTCAGCGGGGAGTCTGCTTCTCCCTCTGACCCTCCCCCGTCTCATGCTCTCTCTCTCTCATTCTCTCTCTCTCAAATAAATAAATAAAATCTTTAAAAAAAAATGGGGATAATGTAATGCTTATAATATATTTAAGATAAAGCTTGAAATGTTAATAACCGTTATCACTGGCTTTGTATCTGTCCAGCATCCCCAAGTAAGCATAATAGAGAAGATGCTTACCAGCTGTTTGGAATGAAGGAAAAAAAGAACTGCTGCTATTGTCAAATTCTAGATTTTATTATTTAGTCACAAAAGCGAATGTTCTCTTTGGCAGTTCTAGCCAATTTTGTCATGAATAAATTTAACCTTGGAAAATATTTTTTTGAAAGTGTTCTATCTTCCTCTCTTTTTTAGGTGCATTAAAAAGTATTCATTCTGAACAGTAATGTACAAACTCTTGGGCTTGTCAAGTCGTGCCCACTGTGGAAAACTATGTGCCTAGAAACTCACATGTTTGGGATTTTGACTTCTGTCTTCCAACATGTGAAGTGCAGGGAATGTCGGCTTCCCCTTACTAATCTGGGATGGTGAAGTGGCGAGTGCCACTGGTTTGGTGAGCTGAGCTCAGTAACTCACCTTCAGTTAAAAATATATAGTTTTATTCAGCTTATGGCTCAATTGTTTCCTTGCTTTAAAAAGCCTTTCTTTTATATGTCTCAAGTGCTGCTTGCAATATAAAACTAAATCCTAAATTTTAAAAACTTCCATCGCTAATACTCTGCTAAATGTTTAAAGCCTGACATTTAATCTGCGTGAACTGAAGCTCTCTGATTTCACTGTTTGCGGCTAGTAAATGTCAGTCTAAACATTGTTGCTTTCACTCACACTTAAGCCTTTCATCTGCAGTGGGGGCAGTGTGTCAGAGAATTCTTTGTGTGCCACTCTAGCAAGGGGGAAAAAAAAAGACTCAGCCCAGCCTTTAAACAGAGTGAAAAAAACTGCTTGGAAGGCAAAGACGACCCTGTTTTTATATGGTGTTTGTGAACGCACAATCCTGACTTCTACCAGATACTCTTAAAAAGGAACTATATTAGCTCGGTCTGAACAGGGTCCCCGCTGAGTTCATACACAGTTGCCAGCCAGACAGCTCCCCACTCTTTTGTGACTGGAGGGGGATGGAAGGGCAGGGGGAAAGGGGTAGGAGATGTTGTCATTACTTTACTTCACTTTTGCCTGCAGGAGGAATCTTGTCATCTTCTGGCTCCCCAAACTATTTTCAACCTGGGTATTTTATTTCTTAGTTCCTGAAGGCTACTGGCACGCAGATCAGCTCTCACTTTTCATCATCTTGACATGAAATGGAAAATCAGTTTGTGGCTATTTTCATAGCCAGTGATTTACTCCTGTTCTTTTATCTGTCTCCCCTTTATGTTCTTTGTTTGGACATATTTTATTTCCCATGTCTGCAGCCTTTTGTTCTGCTGGGATCTCTATGGCCGTTCTTCCTTCGCCTGCCTCCTCCCTGGCCCCCAGCTCCCTGCCCCTTTTGTGCGCTTGTTGCTTCCTGCTCAGCTGCGCGCCTTTCCCCTCTCTCTCTGTTGCATGCCCTGCAGGTGCCACCTTCACCACTTCTCCGTATCTTCCAGGTCCCTCATCTTTGTGTGCCCACAGGGCTCAATCAGTAGTGGCCCATGCTATAGCCAGCAGCAGGCAGACATGCTGAACTCATCCCTAACCACTGTTGTGGACAGATAGATGATCAGCTAAATTCTTAGGCGTACATGGGTGTTTACGGTGGCTGATGCCACTGCTTCCAGTTTCCTGGCAGCCGTATGGAAGCATGAATTGAAACCTGGAAATAGAACGTTCTACAAGAAGCACTAGAGTGGAATTTTAGGAAACCATGGGCTTTTCCATCAGACATAGATTCACGTTTCTATTCTGTTGCTTATTAGCTTTGTGGCCTTGGACAAATTCATTCATTCATTTAACAAATATTTATTGAGTGCCTATTATGTGCCTTGTGTTTAGCTTTTAGGAAACCAGTTAATGGCCCTCTCTCTTCCCCTTTTATGTTTACAACCAATTGAGAAATACGACATAGGAAGGAAAATATTAGCTTTATCGAGTGATAAAAGCCAGATTGGAGGATTTGGCTTTTCTATGTGGCTGCTATGGGTTTACTAAATCTTCTCCCCTGAATTAGACTGTGGGCTTGCCTCTCTCCTCTACTCAGCACACAACCCAGGGTAAAGGATAGGTATGGAAGATGGACAGGCTAGAAGAAAGAGAGTGAAAAAGCCCATGGGCCTGCCAGGGCCAAGCATCCTGAGTCTGTTCTAAATTCACCGACCAGGCAAGCCACTCCTCCTGTTCAGGGAAGGGTTGGGTGAAAAGACAGAAAAAGACACTTCGCTCTTCCCTCCAGGGAGACAGGAGGGGTGCATTTTCCCCCTTAACTGTGAGCATTACACTTCATTAGTGATTACCATAGTAAGCAAAATAAATCTTGCTGGTCTGTTTCTTCACCTGTAAAATACAGATAATCATACCTATCTCTTATTGTGGCTATGGAGACTAAAATGAAATGTTACTATTTACAAATAATCTGAGGACCCGTTAACCGTCTTTCTTTGGTCAGGACCAGCCTGAAGTAGAATTGGTCATACAGGGGTCTGATTTGTCTTTGTTGCTCCCTCTCTCTTCTCTTTCTGAGCCATAATTTGGTCATTTTTTTCCCCTTCTCATTCCTGTTTTAAAAAAATAAGTGGGAATACTGGTCCTCAAGCTTTTGATTTCCAGTAAGCACACTGCCAAATCTTTTCTAATCCTGGCTTATGTGTTAAAAAAAAAAAAAAAAAACCTCATTAATGTGGACAAAGAAAGCATTTGGAACTATTAAGTCTACTTTAGCACTACAAAACTGGCTGTACCTGCAGGGTCACTAAAGGACAATATGTGGCTACAAACAGGTATTATTCCATGGAAAGTATGTGCCTTGATTCCTCATGTTTATTGTTGTTATATTAACTTGAGCGATGCTCATGAGTTTCAATATTACTGTAGAAAATAATCCAGGTGAGCCCTTAAACCATGATGAGGAAGGAAAACAATACAGATAGGGAGTTTTAGGAAAGAACTTTTAGGGTGTTTGGACTTTATGTTGGGGGCAGCAGGAAGCCCTTGATGATAAGTGATAACACGATCAGGTTTGTATTTGAGGAAAAAGTCTCATGTATTTGAGGAAAAAGTCTCGTGGCCACACTGTGGAGAGTGGAGTGGAGGAGGAGGTGAGCCTGGAAAAGCAGGTAGGAGGCTCTGAGGGAACCAGGTGAGAGGCTCATCCCAGGTAGTGGAGATCAAGGGCAGTGCCAGATTGAAGAGGCTTTAGAAATAGAATTGGCAGGGTTTGGGTGAGAAGGGGGACAGAGAAAGATATCCGACACTGTTTTTTAAAGTTAAAATAAAAAGGGAGCACCTGGGTGGCTCAGTCGGTTAAGCATCTGCCTTTGCCTCAGGGTCCTGGGATTGCGCCCTTCATCGGCTCCCTGCTCAGCGGGCAGTCTGCTTCTCCTTCTGCCCCTCCCCACTGCTCGTGTTCACTCGAGAATGCTCTCTCTTTCAAATAAATAAATAAAATCTTTTAAAATATACATATATAAAGTTAAAAAGATTTCAAATGGTAGTGCTGCCACAGGCCCTTCCCCAACAGATTAGAGGGTTAGCATGGGGAATCCAGCCTGGGAAGACAGTTAGAGCCAAAAGAGAGATGGAGTTGGCCAATAAGAGGGGGTGGACCACTTCCCCAAGAGAGAGCTGGAGAGGGAACCCCCTGGCAGGTCAAAGCTGCAGGGTATAGTATAACACAGGGATTTGCCTTCCACTGACTGCAAAGAGGAAAAAAAGGAGGAAAAGGGAAGACAGAAAAAAAGTAAGTCACTGTGTTAGGAACATTTTGGGGCCACATACTTTCTAGAATGTGAGGAGGTCATAGACTCTCCTGCCTCATACACAATTATGTCTAAACAGTTTTTTCAAAAAACAGATATAACAAAAGTACTTAATCAGATACTTAGCTAGATGTTATATGTATTGTGGACTGTATCTTTATTTTATTGGTTTTTTTTTTTTAATTGCATTCTTCTTTTGCCTTAAATTGCCTAGGTTAGAAAGAATTCAGGCCCTGGGACAGGCTCTCTCCTTGTAGTCTGTTTTTATAGGATGCTACAAGAACTTGTGGATTTTAAAACAAAGATCTAAAAACTGTGAATAAGAAAAGATCAATGAATACTCTTGCAAAGTGGAAGGAGAAGGAGAGGGGAATGATTTTATGGCATTAGAACAGTCGGTGATG